>NC_056735.1:162678248-162780748 GCF_019279795.1 Protopterus annectens
CCAAATCTGTCAAGGCCAACAGGGGGCAATGAGGATTAATTTGCCCTTCAAATGAGATGGTTTCTGTAGGACTTTAGGAATTAAGGGGGTTGGAGGATAAGCATAGGAGACCTTGTGGCCAATCATGAAGGAAAGCGTCTGTCAGTGACTCTCCCGGCTGGGAGATTAGGCTGAAGAACCTGTGGCACTTATTGTTCAGGGGGATGAAAAAGATCGAAGCACAGCTGGCCCCATTGGTGGAAAATCCTTTCCATCTCTTTTGTGTTGACAGACCACTCGTGCGGTAATAAGATGGATCTGCTCTACTTGTCTGCTATCACATCGGGCACCCGTAGTGTGTGTGCTGCCATCAGAAAACAATTTGAAGATAATTGCCCATTGCCACACTCTCAGAGCTTCTTGACAAGGGGTAAGATGTGGTCCCTCCCTGTTTGTTGATGTACCATACATGAGACATGTCTGTTTGGATTGCACCAGTCCCTGAAGGGAGAGTCTTGGAACATCCGCAATGCTATAAGTACTACTCTCATCTCCAGCACACTGATATGCAAGTTGGCCTCTTTGGGTGACCATGTACCTTGAACAGTCTTCCCCAAGAAATGCTCCCCCTCCTCCGATTTGGAAGGTGTCTGTGGTCACTACAGCCTTGGGCTGAGGAAGGATAAAAGGACGGCCTTGTACAAGTTGCTCCAAGTGAATCCACCACCAAGGGAAATGCGGGTGGACCACTGGGTTGCCAATATCCACCGCAGAATTCTCATATGGTACCTTGCAAGTGGAGCAGAAGTATCATCGCCTACATGGATCCTACTTGGTGGGCTGGTGTGGATGAACTCTGAATTACCTTGGTGACTTGGAAATGTATAGCTTAAATCTTCAGCAAGGGCAGAGAGGCTGTCATTGATGTTGTGCTGAACGTGGCTCCTATGAATTCTATAGACCGAGAAGGTTGAAGATGAGATTTCTTGTGGTTGGTTATAACTCTCAGACTGAAACAAGTATGGAGTACGTAGTCTCATGCTGATATCAGCAGATGCTTGGTTGAGGCAGTAAGGAGCCAGTCATCTAGGTATGGAAACGCTCTGAATCTCTGCATTCTGAAGTGAGCTGCTACCACTGCCATGCATTTGGTAAACACCCTGGGGGCTGTGGTGAGTTCAAAGGGCAGTGCTCTGAACTGGTAGTGACTAGCTCCCAGCAGGAAGCAAAGATATCTCCTGGACCATCTGGTTCATTTTTATGCGATAGTCTGTATCCTGGAGATCTATTGACTAAACCATGACCATCCAGAACTTGGTCTGCTGAACTGATTTGTTTAGAGAGTGGAGGTCCAAAACTTGTCTCCGGTCCCCCTGTTTTCTTTGGCACTAAAAAGAATCTTGAGTAAGTTCCAGATTCTTTCTGGTCTGGGAGGGACCGCTTGGATGACTCTTAACAGCTTTTGTATTTCTAAAAACTGCTGCTTTCCTCTGACTGGGTGGAACATCAGGAATTCTGTTTTGTAACGGTGGTGGACGGATAAAAGGGATGACATAACCTCCAGAAATTATCCTCTACATCCAAGTATCTTTCATTAAATCTAGTCAGGCTCTCTGGTGTTGGGATAAATGACCCCTGTCTGTCTCCAAAGATGAGCAATTGAGCATCCATTCAGGAAAGCTCGTAGGACCTGTCAGAGAAAGAATCTCTGGAGCCCTGGTAATGTGGGCCATCTCTACCTTGTGGGCGTAGTCATCCATTGGAGTTTCCCTCTCTGCCTTGGGGAGAACTTGCTCCACATGTGTCATGGAAAGGACTTTGGGACTTCCTGAACCACATCTTTGACCACCTCACTGATTCCTGGAAAAAGTTCTTTGAGGAGTCAAAAAATGTACACCAATAACAGGCAAGGTCTTTCCATCTTTCTCTCACCTGGAGAGACTGTCCTTAAACTTGGAGCCAAACGACGAACTTCCATCAAAAGGAGCACTGAAAAAGGATGACTTGAAGGGCTCCATGAAATCACACAGGCACATCCAGGCATGCCTCAAAATGAATATGCCTGAACCCACCACTCATGAGGCTCCTTCGGGTACATGGGAAATGAGCCACATGGATAAGTTTGAAATGGACTGAAGGGTGGCCAACTGTGAAGCAATATTAGACTTTGGCTCTGCAGTACTAGTACCTGAGAGGGTGTTTGAGAGCTCCTTGATCGAATCCCTCTAATCTGGTGAAGTCTGCCAAGTAATTCATGGACCAGAAAGCAATGGTCGCTGATGCATACACTCACTTCCCGCATCTGTCCATCGTTCTGGACTACCTGTTAGGGGGATGAACAGAAGAACTCTGTTCCGCAAGTTTTTTGTTGGTAGCCGCCGCCATGATCATAGAATCCACTGGTACTCTCTTGCTCCAATATTCCCGATCCTTAGGTGGTGCCAGCATTCCATGTGGTCTCTTGGGGATCGGCTCTACAGGATTCGGTTCCTTCCACGCCTGCTGAGAAATCACATCAATGAGGCAATCAGCAGGCGGAGTTACCCTGGAGGTAGATGGACTAGCACTAAAAGCCTCCAGAAATAAGGATTCCTCCTGAGAAGGGTTGTGGGAAGACCAACCACCCCGCTAATTCAGGTTTGTAAAATGTTTCCAAAGGAGACATCACTGGGTGGTGATCTTAGAAACCCTTCTCCCTCATCAAAATCTGTATTCTTCCATGACCGACTTCTGAGGGGAGTCCAACTGCCACCTCTTGCGCTTCCTCTTCCTAGGGACTTCTTCTGTGGGATGTTCTGGAGAAGTATCAGAAGAAATTACTATGCCCTGTGGGACCACCTGGAGACTCTGCACTGGCAGTACTTGTGGAGTAAAACAGTGCAGCTCATGACACAAAAACACCTGAAAATAGAAGGAAGATCCAAGGGGGGAGGAACCATCTGTTCTCTAGAACAGAACACACACACTACCACTTTGAATGTAGAATGTCCCGGGGAGAAAGAAACCATCGCTCTGAGAGGGAGGACCTCTGAACCAACAGTTCCCTCCGAGCCAAAGACATGACATCTGAGCCAGAAGCTGGAGCTGAGCTATCAAATGCCAAGGCTCCAAGAGGCAAAGATGGCTCAGACAACTTCAGAGTCAACCCTAACCCCTTATTGGCAGAAAAAAGACAGAAAATACGATACGATCTGAGGAAGACAACAGTCGAAAGCGCTTATCGGATATCTTCAAGGGACAGTTTTGAACTTTTTTTATTTTTCATTTTATTTTCAAGTTGAAGTTTTATTCGTATTAAAGGACTACATTTTAATTGGAACACTTGCGGATTTCGTTGATTGGCCACCCTTGGGTGGATTTTCTGTCTTTTTTTCTGCCAATATTGACTGTTTTTGTGACACACCACCTTTAGCGTTTGGGAGTTTTTTATTTATTTATTTAACCCTAACCCCTTGGACTCAACAACAAAGCTTCAGGTCAGAGCCAGTGCTCTCACAGAAGACATCAGATCCAAAGAAAGAACTATCTTCAGATCTGAAACAGACAGCTCCATAGTTCTGAAACAGACAGCTCCAGAAGTCTTGGATCCAAGGGCTCTGTAACTGAAGGATGGATCGAAGAAGGAGCCAGAATTGGTGGGACTGTTTGAAAAGAGGCTTCCGGACCCACTGGGGTAGGTGTCGAGAGAACTCCCATCTGAAATTGTGTCAAGTGAATCTTTCTCATCACCCTGTCAACATCCACTTCAGTGAGACTTCTGGACAAATGGGAAGAGGCAATGGAGGGAAATTTGCATTGCTCCAGGAAGGGTGATGGCAGCCTAGAAGAAAACGGGTCCATGGATAATGCATACCTTGTCCTTGGTAAAGGTCCGTTGTCAGAAGTGGTTGGATCCAAAGACACGGATCTGATATCTGAAGCTGTGGGAGCCGAGCATTTCTGTATTGGATCCAAAGTTTTCTGAGTCTTCTTTGGCTCTGAGGATGGATCCAAGGAAGAGTGAAAATAAGTAGGATGCTCTGAAGGCCTCCTTTTTGTCATGGCTGAGGATTGACCTGCAGATAGTGTCTCTCCGAAGCCCAACTGAAGAAGGCCTTTGAGGATCACTTGGTTTCTTCTGCCAATGAGTGTTCTTGGGTTAAACACCTTACATATGGAGCATGAGGCCTACAAGTGCTCCAGACACAAGCAATAAATGCAAAGAACATGCGAGTCACACAGAGGAATCTTATGTCGGCATTTATTACATTTCTTGAAACCTGATGGTTTATCTGTCATAATTAACAAACACTGACTATCAAATACACAGTAGAACTTGTAGGAATAAACAGCACAACAGTAAAACAGTTTAACAGCAGTAATAGCAACAACTCATTGTTTTGGCAAGATAAAGGTAAAGAGAAAAGGAAAAAGAGAATTCCCAACAATGGTAATAAGAATTACTCAAAAGCACCTTGAAGAGAAAAAGAGAATGAACTAGCAGAAGAAAAAATAGCAACAATGGTAAGCGAAGAACTACCAATACTAAGTCAAGGTTAAAGGGAGGAAAATCTCTCAGAAGAAAAGACAAGAAACACAAAAATGAATACATTTATCATATCTTCCAAGAAATTGGACACTCAAGAGCTGCAGACTACATCCATTCATAATGGCAGCAAAAGAGATCTGGGGAATGAGGGAGAAGGTTGCATTATGGGTAAGGGAGGAGCTCAAGAGCTTGTAGTATCCACGAGCTGTGACACAGCCGCCAATCTGGATCAGAAAGTCTGAAACAAACCCATATACTGAGGAAGAATGAAAAAGTACAGTTGTGTACACTTACCATAAATGTAGGTGTTCAAGTGTATTCACTGTTGCAGTCATCACATTTGGGTTATCTGCCTGCAGGTAGCCCTCAGTCGGCCTGAATATCAGAGTCTTGGGATTTCTGCGTTTGATGCTGTCGTTTCTTCCTTGACGTCGGGGTATAAAACATGCAGCCAATGCCATTACATCAGTTTTTCTTGCCCCAGATGTGAGGAACCCCCCACAATAGGAAGCAATTACATGGTGTGGAATACCCCCAGTAGACAGTAATACCCATGTTATAAGATATGGCCAAACAAAGAAGAATAGGAAGTAGTACAGTAAGTCAGGGGGCTGGAGGAAGGGTAACCAGGACCGAAACAGCGAATACACTCGAACATCTACATTTATGGTAAGTGTGCACAACTGCACTATGTTCTTCGTGTTTCACTGTTGCAGTCATCACATTTGGGTTGATTCCCAAAGCTGAGGATGGGTGGAGGCAGTCAAGAAGCATTAGAGCTGGCAAGCAAGCCCTGTAAGACTGCTGTGGCAAAACCAGCTCTGGATTTGGAAAAGATAGGTAAGTGGTAATGCTTGGTGAAGGTATGTACAGAGCTCCAGGTTGCAGCTTCCAGGATGTCCCTGGTATGGATTCCCCTGAGAAATGCTGTAAAGGTTGAAGTAGCCCTAGTGGAATGTGTTCTGATCCCCTGTGAGGTAGGTTTCCCATGGTGCTTGTAGCAGAAATGGATGCAGTGTGCTATTCATTTAGAAATGGTTTGCTTTGAAATGGCCTTGCCCTCTGCCCCTGTAGCAAAGCTGACTAGCAGCTGGTCAGATTTTCTGAAATGTTTAGTTCTGTCCAGATAGAACCTAAGCTGCCTGTGCACGTCCAGGGAGTGCAGGATCCTTTCCCCTTTATTCGGAGGATTAGGGAAAAAGGTTGGCAAATGAATGGATTGGTTTAAAGCCACACTAGATACCACCTTGGGCATAAATGAAGGGTCAGTCCTGAGGGAAACCCTGTCCGTATGGAAGATAATGAAGGGTTCCACGGCCATAAGGGCCTGCAATTCAGACATTCTTCTTGCTGAAGTGATGGCTAGAAGTAAAGCTGTTTTCCAGGAGAGGCATTTTAACTCTGCTGAAGCAGCAGGTTGAAAGGGTGGAAGCGTGAGTTTTTCCAATACAAAGTTAAGGCTCCAGGCTGGAGTAGGAGCTCTCCCGGGGGGTCTTAAATTTTTGGCTCCTCTCAGGAAAGTACAGTTTTGTACCTACCATAAATGTAGATGTTCGAAGATCCACATTGCTGCAGTCCTAACACTTGGGTAGTCCGCTGTCCCTCGGTCGGCCCGAATATCAGAGTATAAGGCTGACGTCGGTCAAGGCGCATTTGACTGACATCAGAACGTCAGGGTACAAATGCGCATGACCGACGTCATATCCTCAGTCTTTTCTTGCCCCAGATGTCAGAAGACCCTAAAAAGAAAGGTGCAAACCCATAGACAACAACTAAACAACCAACCAGCCTAATACCAAAAATATGTACAAAATATACAATATATACAATATACACAATATACCTCAGATGGATAACCCAACCCACACAACCACCTCAAACTACAGAGGGGAAGGAGAGAGGGTAAATTGGACTGCAGCAATGTGGATCTTCGAACATCTACATTTATGGTAGGTACAAAACTGTACTATGTTCTTCATCTCACATTGCTGCAGTCCTAACACTTGGGTAGAATCCCAAAGCAGAGGTAAGGGAGGATGGCTAAACTATAATGAAGCAGGAGCTGCCAAAATGCCCTGCAACACAGCAGTGGCAAAACCAGCCCTGGATTTAGAGTACAGTGGAAGGTGGTAATGCCTAGAAAAGGTATGCACTGAACTCCAAGTGGCTGCCTCCAAAATATCCTTAGTTGCCACCCCCCTCAAAAAAGCTGTTGAAGTGGCAGTAGCCCTAGTGGAATGAGGCCTAATCCCAGCTGGAATCTCTTTGCCATGATGGGAATAACAGAAAGCAATGCAAAATCCAATCCACTTAGAAATAGTTTGTTTTGACACGGGCTTGCCCTGAGAGCACAAAGCAAAAGAAACTAATAACTGCTGAGATTGTCTGAACCCTTTAGTTCTGTCCAAATAATATCGCAACTGCCTGTGTACGTCTAAAGTGTGCAAAATCTTTTCCCCTTTATTTTGGGGATTTGCATAAAAAGTAGGCAAATGAATAGTTTGGTTTAAAGCCACACTAGAAACCACTTTAGGCATAAAGGAAGGATTAGTACGTAAAGATACCCTATCCTTATGGAAAATTAAGAAAGGCTCAACTGCCATAAGGGCCTGCAATTCAGAAACCCTTCTTGCAGAGGTAATGGCCAACAAAAACGCAGTCTTCCATGACAAATATTTCAATTCAGCAGTAGCTGCAGGCTCAAAAGGTTGTAGAGTGAGTTTCTCCAACACAAAATTGAGATCCCAAGCAGGAGTAGGAGCCCTTCGTGGGGGTCTTATATTCTTTGCCCCTCTAAGAAATTGCTTGAACAAAGGATGAGAAAACAATGGTGGGTCACAGTCGTAGTGAGCTGAAATTGCTGCAGCATGAATCTTAATAGAAGAGAAGGACAAACCTTTGTCCAATAACTCAGTAAGATATTGAAGAGCCACACTTAAATCAGGCTCAGAAACATCCAAATCCTTAGCTGCACTCCAAAACAAAAATCTCTTCCATTTATCTGCGTACACTTTCCTTGTACTAGGCCTTCTAGCTTCCAAAATCACATTCAAAACTTGTTGTGGAAGTTGAGACCCTCTATGGTTTAAAACAGAATATGCCAGGCTGTTAGGTGAAGAGAGTGAAGTTTGACATTGAGCAAATGACTGTCCTCCTGGGACAACAGATGTGGAATCAAAGGCAAAGGCCATGGAGGTTTCCGTACTAGACTTCTCAGTAATGGGTACCAGTGCTGTCGAGGCCAATCTGGAGCTATCAAAATCATCCTTGGCTTGTCCTGTCTGACCTTCAGAAGTACCTTTGGGAGGAGAGGCAGAGGTGGAAAGGCATACACATGAAGATTTTTCCAACTGAAAGAAAGAGCATCCACTTTCCAAGCTGTGGGATGAAACCTCTTCGTGCAAAACTTTGGCAGCTGGTGGTTTAGTGGAGAAGCGAACAGATCTATGTCTGGAGTTCCCCAGGACACTGTCAATTTCTGAAATACATGAAGATCCAGTTTCCACTCGTGGGGATCCATGATTTGTCTGCTTAACACATCTGCTAAGGAGTTCTGTGCTCCCGCAGAAACCTTGCCTGAAGACTTAGTTGTAAACTGAGAGCAGTCTCCCACAAAATCATTGCTTGCCTGCATAGAGGATAAGAATGTGTTCCCCTTGCTTGTTGATGTACCACATGACAGTTGTGTTGTCTGTTAGAATCAACACCTGCCCTGGAAGAAGTAAATCCTTGAAAGCTATTAATGCAAACTGGACTGCTAACATCTCCTTCAAGTTGATATGTAGATGCTGTAGTCTGACAGGCCACTTGTCTTGTATCCACTTTCCGTTTAGATGAGCTCCCAAGCTTTGTCTGAGGCATCTGTCGTTAAAATTTGACTCGCCTCTGGCCGGGTCACAGAGAGTCCCTTGTTTAGGTGACATTCCTGAGCCCACCACAAAAATTCCTTTTGAATGCAAGGTATTATTTGAATGACAGTGTCCAGATCCTGGCAGTGCTGTGTCCATACATTTTGAGATACCATTGCAACTTCCTCATATGCAGTTTGGCATTGGGAAGCACCAGAATACAAGATGCCATGAACCCTAAGGCTTGAAGGACTGTCCTTGCAGTCAGCCCGGACTGAAGAGATAGATGATGGAAGTAAAGGGAAAGATTCTTTTGTTTGTCCGGGGTTAGAAAGGCCATCTGGGATGCTGTATTCAGTCTTACACCCAGAAAGCACATGTCTTGAGAGGGTACTAGACTGGACTTTATTTCGCTCACAGAATACCCCAGGCATCTTAGCACTGCTATCACATATTCCAAATGACGAAGAAGCTCGTCCCTTCCTTGAGCCAGAATCAGGCAATCGTCCAAATAAGGATAGATTTGTATTCCTTTTAGCCTGAAGAAAGCTATCACTGGAGCCAGAACTTTGTAAATACTCTGGGCGCAGTAGATAAGCCAAAGGGCAATGCAGAGAACTGATAGTGAGAAGTCCCAGTCCAAACGCAGATACTTCCTGCAACTTAGCCTGATAGGAACATGAAGGTAAGCCTCCTTGAGATCCAAAGTTACCATCCAGTGATCCTTGCCCAGCAGAGGTAAAAGCTGTTGTAACGTCAACATTTTGAACTTGGGAATGTCCAGATAAGTGTTGAGGATAGATAAATCCAAAATTGGTCTCCACGTGTTCCCCTTTTTTGGTACAAGGAACAGGCGAGAATAAAATCCTAGGCCCCTTTCTGGCATAGGAACCGGCTGTATGGCCCCTATTTGGAGTAACAGAGAAATTTGCTTGTGAGCCTCTATTCTTTGTTGAGGAGGAATGTCTGGCATGCCTTTGAAAGGAGGCAAGGTATGGAAATAAAACCTGTAACCGTGATGTATGATATCCAATACCCATCTGTCTTGGGTAATCAAACTCCAATTTTCATTGAAAAGTGCCAACCTTCCTCCCAAAGGTGCTGCCAGGCGAGAAGGTTCTGGCAGCTGAAAAGGTAGGTCATTGGGTCTGTTTACGAAAGGACTGACCCCTGCCCTCACCCGAAGACTGTGCAGGAGAACTCCCTGTTCTAGGCCTGAAAGAGCCCTGACCTCTGCCCCTGCCACGCCTAGATCTACCCCTAGACTGGGAATCATAAGAAGGATACGTCCACCCCTTAGTAGGCCAATTTCTACTAAACTTTGGAGGCTGAACCTGCAAAAATCTTTAACAGTCTGCATAGACTTAGCCTCGCCTTCCATTTTCTTTAAAACTGCCTCAACAGGAGAACCAAACAAGACATCAGATTGCAAAGGGGCATCCAAAATCCTAGTTTTAACATGGTCAGATAAATTTTGATCCCTCAGCCAGGCATGCCTGCGAAGAACTGACCCAGTGGCAGCCACCCTAGACGAGGCCTGTACAGCATCAAAACCACATTGCAAAGAATGCTTACCCACCTGTTCAGAAACATGCACTAAATCTTGTAACTCTTTACAATCAATACCTTCCGCCAGAGCATCAACCTTAGATTTCAACTGTGAAAGGAGATAATTTTGATATTTCAACATGTGAAACTGGCAATTCAAAGCTCTCATGGCTAGAGTGGAAGAAGTATAAACTTTCTTTCCCCATCTATCCAAGGCCCTGGCCTCTTTATCTGCAGGAACCGGATTCTTGACAACAGAAGCCTTAACACCCTTAGGCCCCTGGCTAACAGTTTCTGGGTCTGCCCTAGGACTAAGATACTTATGAGCTTCAGGCACCCTGTAGTACCTATCTGGTTTAACAGGAGCAGGAGGCAAAGAATCAGGATTAAGAGAAGCCTCTGCAAACACATCTTCCACCACATTCAGAACAGGAGGTATAGCCAAAGGCCTATGCTGGGGTAAAAACAAAAATTCCCTAAGCCTTTTCCTGGAGTCAGAGAAGTCCTGACCTTCCCATTTAAAATGCTCTCTCATGGAGTGAAGGGTCTCTGAAAAAGAAAAATCCTCAGGAGGAGAAGCAGAAGGAGTAGAATCATCCCCATCAGAATCAGAATAATGAGAATACTCCTGCAAGTCTTCAGCCGAAGACTCAGACACATCCGAAGCATGCTCATAATCCCCCAACACTGGTTCCATCCTAGGCCTCTTATCAGGAGGGGGCATAGAGCCTCTAATTAAAGTAATTAAATCTTCTGCCATTTTAAGCATGTGCTTCTTGGGCACAGAACCTGAAGAACTAGGAGTGACACCCACAGAAGCTAAACTAGACCTGCCTCTAGGAGAAGCCTTGGAAGCAAAAAGAGAGGGCCTAGACACCTTAGGAAGGGAGGGGAGTAAAGTTATCTGAGAAGCCCCTACAGCCTGACCTGCCTCCTGGGAGGCCACATCCTGTAAAACCAAAGTTTCTCCCTGGGACTCCAGAGAGGCCTCCGTTGGAACCACCGGTTCCACTGACGCCTCTAAAGAACCGGCGTCCGGTTCGGACGACTCCTCTAACCTAGGTTTAACTGCCTTGTCCTTGCGCTTCTTTGAGGAAGCCGGCGTCGGAGCATCCGACGGCATATTGTAATTGCACCGCTTCCCAAAGACCAACCTGGCACAATCCAACCTTCGCTTTATAGTGCGTTTATTGAACCTAGCACAAAAGCGACACCCAACAACGTCGTGCTCAGGTCCCAAACAAGGTATACACAAATTATGGTAATCCCTATGCGGTATCTGTTTCCCACAAGAAATACAGTTATTCACTTTTTCTGACATCCGGTAAACCAGTGAGGCAAGAAAAAACCAAAATATTCCCCAACGGGGTACTTAACCAACTCTGACTTCGGTCTGAAACTCCGAATTCGAAAAATTTCAGAACGCCGAACGGCACTTGCAACACTGCTTCTGCATCGGACCATGCGGCAAAAAAGACTGAGGATATGACGTCGGTCATGCGCATTTGTATCCTGACGTTCTGATGTCAGTCAAATGCGCCTTGACCGACGTCAGCCTTATACTCTGATATTCGGGCCGACCGAGGGACAGCGGACTACCCAAGTGTTAGGACTGCAGCAATGTGAGATGAATAACATCTGTTTGACCAGAGGATGGGACAAGAGGGGTGGCTCAATATTATAATGATCTGAAATGGCAGAGGCATGAAACTTAATTGAAGAGAAGGATAGGCCTTTGTGGAGCATTTCTGTTAAGTAATCTAGTATATGAGGTAAGCTGGGCACAGTTGTGTCCATTCCTTGAGACTGGCTCCAAGAGCAGTATCTATTCCACTTTTTTGAATAGGTTTTTCTAGTACTAGGCCTCCTTGCCTCAAGGATGACATCCAGCACCTGTCTACTGAGGATTCCTGGTGATGACTTCAGGGGATGAGCCAGGCTGCTAGGTTCAGGGTTTGTAGCTGAGGATGCAAAATCTGGCCCTCCTGCTGGGACAGCAGGGATGGGGGGTCTGAGGCAGGTACCATGGTAGCAGCACTGTCAGACTGCGCAAAAGTGGGTACCAGTGATGGCATGGCCAGTCTGGTGCAATCAGGATGGTCCTTGGCTTGTCCTGTTTGATCTTTAGTAGAACCTTCGAGAAGAGGGGTAGAGGGGGAAAGGCATAGATTGAGAGGTTTTCACATGTAAAGGACAGAGAATCCACTTTCCATGCTTGGCTATGGGGAGTTCTGGTGCAATATTTGCACAATTGATAGTTCTGAGGGGAAGCAAAAAGGTCCACCTCTGGTGCCTCCCACCTGTGAATCAGAAGCTTGAATGATTTGGGTTCCAGTTTCCACTCATGTGGGTCAATAAGATTTCTGCTCAAGTTGTCTGCCAGTGAATTTAATTTGCCTGGCAGGAATTGAGCTTGCAGGTGTACTTGATTGCTCAAGGCTGTGCTCCACAGGGCCATGGCTAACCTGCAGAGTGGGAAGGAATGGGTTCCCCCCTGCTTATGTACCACATAACTGTGGTGTTGTCGGTCCTTATCAATAGTTGTCCTGGAAGAATAAGGCCTTTGAAGGCTGTCAGAGCATTCTGTACAGCTAACAATTCTTTTTGATTGATACGCATGTGCTTTTGTTTTGGGCTCCATTTGCCTTGAACACAGTGCTGTGCCATGTGAGCCCCCCCATGCATAGTCTGATGCGTCTGTTAGGATTTGGGCAGCAGGGGGTTGAGTGAAAGGGAGTCCTTTGTTGTAGTAGCAGGTTTCTGCCCACCAAGGGAACTCTGCCCTTAGGCAGGGAATGAAAGGAATCATTGCTTCCAGGTCCTGAGAATGTTGACACCAGAGACTTTTTTAAGTACCACTGAAGTTTCCTCATATGCAGTCTTGCATATGGAATTAGCAGAGTGCAAGAGGCCATGAACCCTAGGGCTTGCAGATAGCTGGGTTCTGGTGGCCAATAGTTTGAAGTAGCTCATCAAATAAATTTGTTTTTCTGGAGTGAGGAATGCCATCTGGGAAGCTGTGTTCAAGCTGGCTCCCAGGAATACAATCTGTTGGCTGGGTCCCTGATGTGATTTCTTTTCATTGATGGTGTACCCCAGTGAAGTTAGAAGTCTCTTTACAAATGTCAGGTGCTGGAGTAGCAATTCCTGACTGTCCACCTGAACCAGGCAATCGTCCCAGTATGGGTAAATTAGAATTTTTCTCTGCCTGCAATATGCAGTGGCTGGAGCTAGGCATTTTGTGAATACCCTGGGCGCAGTAGATAAGCCAAAGGGAAGTGCAGAGAACTTATGGGATGTGTAGATAAGCTTCTTTTAAGTCTAGGGTGGCTAGCCAGGAGTCCTTGGCTAGCATAGGAAACAGCTGTTGGAGAGTAAGCATTTTGAACCCTGGGACCACCAGGAAGGTGTTGAGGATAGACAGATACAGGATAGGGCGTCAAGAATTTTCTTTTCTAGGTACCAGAAACAAGTCTGGGGTAAAAACCTTGTCCCCTTTGCTCTGCTGGGACAGGTTGAATAGTCTTGACACTGAGAAGAGAAAGTACTTGCTTTTGGGCATCTGCCCACTGGTTTGGGGGGGAGGTCTGACCATCCGTTTGGGGTTGGCAGTGAGTGGAAGTAGAACCTGTATCCCTGGGATACAATGTTCAAGACCAATCTGTCCTGGGTGATGCACTCCCAGTTTTTTGCATGCTGGACAAGTTTTCCTCCTAAGGTTGCAAGTACTTGGGCAAGGATTGGAAGAGTTAAGGATAAGTCATTGCGAGATTTTACCCTAGGACACTGGCTTTCTACTCCCTGTTTTAGAAGTGGGAGCACTCCATTGCTTAGATCTGTGCATACCCTGAGACTGTAATCTTGGTGGTCTGCTGCCCCTGGGTTTGGACTGAGAAGGTCTGGGAGGGACTGGAAAGGACCACTTTTTAGAAGGCCAATGCCTACTGAATCTAGGTGGCTGTACCTGTAGGAAATCTTTAACAGTTTGCATAAATTTAGCTTTTTCCTCCATCCTTTTGAGGACTTCTGCTTTATTGCCAAACAGGTGTTCTTGGTTTAATGGTGCATCTAATAATTTTGCTTTGACATGGTCTGGCAAGATTTGTTCCTTAAGCCAAGCATGCCTTCTAAGAACAGACCCAGTGACAGCAGCCCTGCAAGATGCTTCTAAGGCATCAAAACCACACTGCAAAGTATGTTTTCCAACTTAGTTAGCAGAATGCATTAACTCTTGTAAATCTTTATGTTCTGCACAATCAGGAATCAACATCATTTTCTGTTTAATTAGCTCCATAGTATGTTAAGTCCTGATGGCAAGTGTAGCAGAGGTATACACCTTCTTACCCCATCTGTCTAAAGCCCTAGAATGCCTGTCTGAAGGGGTATGGTTTTTGGCTGTTGTAGCCTTAATGCCTTAAGGTCTCTGGGAAATGGTCTCTGGATCCACAGTAGGATTCTTAAAGAGGAATTTGAGGGAGTCAGGTACTCTGTAGTACCGGTCAGGTTTCCTGGGAGCTGGAGGCTAAGTGTCAGGGGTAATGCTGGATTCCAAGAAGACATCATCTACAATTTCCAGAACAGGAGGGATAGCTAGAGGCCTGTGTTGAGGCAAGTTTAAAAATTCCCCGAGTCTCTTTTTGGACTGTGGGTAGTCCTGGCACTCCCAGCAAAAATGCTCTCTAAGGGTATGCAGCGTTTCACCAAAAGAAAAATCTTCTGGTGGGGAAGCAGAGGGAATGGAATCCTCTGCATCAGAAGCCCCATAAGAAGGATCAGAGTTAACAGATTCATGATCTGAAGAATCAGAAGGAAAATCAGTTCTTGGTGTTTTTGAGGGGGAAGGCTTGCTTCCCCTAATTAAAGTAACAAGGTCATCAGCCATTCTAAGCATTTGTTTCTGAGGCAAGTGGGCCTGAGAATGCGCTTTGGCCGTCGGTTTCCTTGGTGTAGTGCGAACTCTGGGCCTGAGAAATTCGGTATTTTTGGTTTGAAATGAAGTTGTCGGTTTAATATGAAAATCGGAAGGCCTGAATACACCCTCAGAAGCCGGTGCTTGCACAGCAGCTCCAGACCCATCCAAGGTAGAGACATCCGCAGGTTCCATAGTTGAAAAAGCATCTCGCAGCATACCAGACTCCGAATGGGTCACAGTAGAGGCCTGTGAATCTGTAGAAGCGGGCATCAGTGCCTTAAAAAGAAAGTGCCTTACTGAGTACCGGTGAACTGGCGACTAGCTTAACAGAAGCATCGTTGGCAGTTTTGGACCTATGCGGTCTGTCTCCGTCTTTATCCTTACATTTTTTCAGAAGATCCGTAGTTGGATGGCTTATTGAAACCATTTTGGAATACGGAGAACAAGATCGAAAGAATTTAGCGACAAAAATAGCCCGACGAATAGTTCAGGAGTTGAACAAGGTACAAAACCGACAGCGGGGAACGTCATGGTCTGGGCCTAAACAGGTGATGCAGTAAGAATGAAAATCTCTGTGAGGTATTTGCTTTCCACAGGCATGACAATTATTAACTTTTTCTGACATCGGTTAGAGGAAGAAAAAAGGATCCCCAACGGGGGTACTTTTAGAAGACTTCAGGTCTGAAACTCGAAAAACGAAAATTTCAAGAGGCGGCCGTCCAGCATTTGCGAACTACTTCTGCTTCGGACACTGCACATCAAGAAAAGCTGAAGTAATGGCGTCGGCTGCATGTTTTATACCCCTGACGTCATGGAAGAAGCGACAACATCCGACGCAGAAATCCGAAGACACTGATACTCAGGCCGACTGAGGGCTACCTGCAGGCAGATTAACCCAAATGTGATGACTGCAACAGTGAAACACAAAGAACATCTGACTGCATCAGATGTCTGCTTTAGATATGCTGACAGCCACCTGTAGCATACCTTCCAATTTGTCAGAAGCTGAAAAATGCAAATACCACAGTGCTCTCTGTAATTTGCATCAATTAGGCTTTTATCACATTTCATGCTGCAGCTACAAGCTGTTTGTAGACAAGACTAGCATCAGCTGCCTGGTGGCCAATATGGCCCTCATACAGTCTCATCCAATGTAATCTGTTAGCTATATGAATTAACCAGGGGGAGGGGCAGTGGGGACCACTCCCAAGCTTACCAGAGAAAGGAGTAGCTAAGAATGATACATGGAGTTTAGAAACTTCACAATGACAGCCATTTGAGTCTACATATATTCTTGGTGACTTTCTGTATGCATGAATTGTTCACGCCGGCTTGACTGTTTGATGCAATAATGCACTGCGGGGTTTGAATAAAGAGAGTATTTAAATACAAACAGCACTAGTATAAATGCAGCAATGGTTTGTGACTTTTATTGTTCAAACTCCAAATGTACTGAGCAAAATATAATGCCCATGGCTTTTTTGTTGCAGACAATTAACAGAGCTTTAACTAAACACACAAGGATGAACATATGCATAGGGTGCGTGCGGGAGTGTGTTACGTATGTATGAACACACAGCAAAGAATAGCCACTTTATTGCTACTGCACTTGTATAGCTATACTTTGGCCAATATATATCAGGCAGTCACTATAATGAAGAGTTACTTTCTACCCTTTTTTTTTTTTTTTTTTAGAGGTAGATGTCCCATGAGACACAAGGTTTCACAAAAAAGTTACATAGCTTCATTTGTAATACATTTTACATACCCTTCAGCACAAAATAACTGAAAATGTAGTTCCCTGTACCTTTCTCCAAATACTAAAGAAAGCTGAGCACACATTTTAATATGAAAATGATTTATATTTTTACAAAGGAAAAACTGAATTAAGCAGTCACTACAGATTACAAAAAACAATATTGTAGGAATAGGTTGTGATTGTTATTTTTGCATGAAAGAGCTGTCTAAATTAGGCAGGTGGTACAAGGACTGTATTAAGTTAGTTTGCTGCCACCTAGTGGACTTCTAAACTGCAGTAACTTATGTTCTCAAGTTTGAAAGTGGCAAATTTCTCCCTTATCACTGACAAGTGTCCTGGTGTTACTATATATTATTTAACTTGGGGGGACAGCTCCCCACAATAACTTGCTTTTTAGTTTGCTATCTTTCAATGTAGTGCTTTTTTCCCCTTTTGGATTCCTTTAATCTGTTTACATTAATTAAATCAGTCTGCATGACTTTTATTTTTTATTTTTATTTTACATTTGTTAACCGGGCTAGTCTGGCTGGATACATGTCCATTTTCAGCAGAGGCCCGAGGAGAAAAGCTCCACTAAAATACTATAATTTTACAGTTTAAAAAAGATACAGTTAGTAAAAATATTAAATGAAAAAAATAGCAATAACAATCGATCAAACAGTAACACAAGCAAAGTCCTAACAAAAAGAAAAGTAAGGTAAAATAGATTGTACAGTATTGCTAGGCTTGAGTGGACTAATAGAAGTGTGTATTCTACAGAGGGTGAGGAGGAAAGCTCATTTATCATACAAGAGAGTTTACAATTTAACGGGCACACTAGAAAGGGAGAGAAACAAAGCTTGGGTAAATGCAAGATAGAATTAAGTATACAAGTTAGTTGAGAGAACAAGTAGTGTATAAGTTATCAGTCAGGATTTGTGCAAGGGCATAGCCAGTGATTTTGTAAGTGATTTCTAATCTGTTTTTTGAATAGGTAACATGAGGCTAGTGAGGTCAGTCCAGTGGGAAGTTTGTTCCATTGTGATCCGATAGTGTTTGCAAATAAGGAGTCTCCTGCTTTATTGTGGGATTTTATAGTAGCTACTAGGAGTTTGTTGGCTGAGCAGTGAAGTGAGATTTGTATAAGGTGTGATAAGATTGTTAAGTATAGGTATGTTGGAGGGGTAATGTAGAATTTTAAAAGTGAGGACTAATTGTTGCAGGAGTATAAGATTTGGAAGTTCTAGCCAGTTGAGTTTCTTTAAGTTATGACAGTGATGAGTACGGAATGGAGAGCCGGTAGCAAATCTGGCAATGCTATGGTAAGCTAAGTTAAGTTTCTGAAGGTTAGCTTTAGAAATGTTAATAAAGGAGGAGGAGGCATACAGTAGTGTGGAGATGAGGTGAGTTTGGGCAAGAGATACTCGGGATGTGGCGGTAAGAAAGGGCTTAAGTCTGTAAAGGGCTCCTATCTTTTTATTTACTGTCTTGATAGTTAAATCAATGTGATAGTCAAAGTTAAGCTGATTGTCTATGGTGACACCTAGCAGCTTTGTGCTATAGTCGGGTTTGATGATAGTGCCATTGCTGGACACAATGGAAAAGGTGATTGGGATAGATTTAAGGGTTGGGGTGAAGAGCAGAAGTTTGGTTTTCTTGGGATTAAGGAGGAGACAGATATGTTGAAACCATTTTTCTGCTGCTGTGAAAACCAATTGGGTAGAGGAGTGGAGTTCAGCAGGGGATGAAGCAGAGCAGATGAGAGTGGAATCATCAGCATATTGTATACAGGTGGATTTAGGGAGGGAGGTGGGTAGGTTGTTTATAAATATAGAGAAAAGTAGGGGACCTAAGATGGACCCTTGAGGGACGCCTATTGTAACTGGGAGTAGAGAAGATAGATGGCTGTCCCATAGGACTGCTTGTTTTCGATTTGTCAAGTAAGAATCAAACCACTGTAGTGCTAGTGGGTCAAGTGACAGGGATTCTAGAGTGTGGAGTAGAAGTTGATGGTTAACCATATCAAATGCCTTCGATAGGTCTAAGAAAAGTGCGGAGCAGAACAGGTTGTTGTTTCGATGTTTGTTTATAGTGTCAGTGAAGGAGAGAAGGGCAGTAGATGTACTGTGGTAGGGCCTAAACCCATGTTGTGAGTCTACAAGTAAGTTGTTACTCAAGAGATGTTGTAAGAGTTGCTGGTGTATGCAGCGTTCCATTATTTTGGATAGAGGGGATAGAAGGGCAATAGGCCGAAAGTTTGAGAGTTCGTTAGAATTACCTCCTTTGTGAAGGGGAATGATGTGGGAGATTTTCCAACAGGAGGGGAGTTTGGATTCAACTCTATGTGAGTGGTGATGTCACCAAGATCCCATATGGTGTCAATTTCTTGCTGATGGCAGTATCAATTTCAGTCTATTAACATTTCCATTTTAGACAACCTTTTGTGAGATATACAAATACTGCCTAATGTCTTCTCTTTGTCCTAAACAGAGTAAGAGCTATCTTCAATGATAATGGCTGCCCTGGCTCTGTGCCCCTTTGCAACCTTAACTGTCAACTATCAGTCCAGTATATAAACTGCTTTTGATAGACCATAAGTTGCAGGGACATAACTTTTTCTAGTGACCTGGCTAATGTGTTGAATGGTGAGATGGAGAGACAGATTTTAGCGATGTCCTTGCAGCCTCCTTTAGATGGCAGATGAGCACTGACCTCTCAGCAAGTAAGAAGCAGTGCCCTCTACTGGACATTTATTAAAACTATGCTTCTGCATGTGCACACTCAAAATGTGTGTATCAGACAGAAATCCTGTTATAAGTGAGGTATAATCTTCACATTCTTCTAAACTTCCTCTGTTACAATTTAAAAATTAAGGCAGGGATGAGGCTTTCCACCATGCAGTGAGGCTGGGACAGCAGGGTGCCATGTTCTTTACCAGTAACAGTGAGTGCAAATGCTTCAATTTTCCTCCCTTGTGGCATCACATCATTCTCAAATTTCTAATCCTAACAGAGAAAAGCATGCTAGCTCACATTTAATCAACCCCCAAACACACACACAAAAAAATCATCATTTCAGCTCCATCCCTTTTCACTACTAGGGCTTGTTTAATACAACATATTCCTTTAGTTATGGTATTGCCTACTAACATACAGTGACGGAAGGTACATGCCATGAGGCCAGCATGGTTATTTCAAGGATCAGCAATGACTGAGGCCGCCGAAATAAATTTCAAAAAAGAGGAGACAGTGTTAGTTTTCTTGACCTCTTGTGACCTCACTTTTGTACTAACCTTGTGCAGATACTGGTTGAAATCATTATTTAGCAAAATGTTTTCATTCTGCCCAGGCCCTTTTCTCTGGCAGATGGCTCTACAGTTATTCTAGGTTATTCAGAACTCCTGCCATTCTTAGAGTAATAAGAAATGTCAGTGCAACAAACACAACTAAATTTATGAAGCACTTTTTATGAATGAGACTGAAAACTCTATGGGCAGTTGGTTACTCTTACTCTTATATAAAAGTTATCATTTTAGATCTTTTAAATTCAGATAGGAATATAGTAAAGTGTAGCTTAGATTTTTTTATTTATTTGAGACTGTCCTGCAATGTTGTTTTAAATATTTCCTGTGATTTTGAACTCTGCAGTAACTGATTAATTACAGAGTATTGTATTGTTCTTTTACTGTTTATTATTAAATATATTTAAACCTTTTGATTGTGGCTGGTCTTTTTAAAGATATTTAAGCTCTTAGAGTACTTGCATATCTATTTGGTGACACTGTACAGGTCATTCCTAAACAGCCTTGCTCTTGGTCAGACTACCATTTGGATTAATAGTAACATTACACAGTAGGATTGCACTCTAAACTAAGGGCCTTAAAGTAGCTGATAAGATTTGGCTGGTGGCAGTGAAAACTACCTTATAGTCTGGGCAGAAGGGGGCATCGGTAGTAAACCTGTGCCAGCCTTTCCCAGGTGTGTGTGTGTGTGTTTGTATACAAATTAAATCTCAAGGAGTGTGTGTTAGCTACTTGGACAGGAAAGTACAGTTGTGTACACTTACCATAAATGTAGATGTTCGAGTGTATTCACTGTTGCAGTCCTAACTAATGGGTTATCTGGCACCCGGTAGCCCCCGACTGGCCAGAATACCAAAGGTAAGTAAATACGACGTCGGCTGTCATCGGTTCTAAAGTATGTCAGGACATCCGATACACAAGGAGGCAGCCAATGTCACTTCCTCAGTCTTTCTTGCCATAACAGTCAGAAGCTCCCAGAAACAAAGCTTAAACCAAAAGCAATTTTGGCAAATAATATCAAATTTAGCCTGTACCTTAGGAAAAGAGAACAGGAGAGGACCAAAAAAAGGGGGAAGGAGGTGGGAAACCAGGACTGCAACAGTGAATACACTCGAACATCTACATTTATGGTAAATGTACACAACTGTACTATGTTCATCGTGTTTCACTGCTGCAGTCCTAACTAATGGGTCGATTACCAAAGACCAGAGAAAAGGGGACGAGGAACCAACAGAATCAAGGGTTGGAGATAATGCCCTGCAACACAGCAGTGGCAAACCTTGCCATGGCTCTGGAAAACAAAGGCAAATTATTATGTTTTGTAAAAGTGTGAACAGAAGACCAAGTGGCAGCCCTTAAAAAGGCTGCAGACGTGGAAGCTGCTCTAGTTGAGTGGGTCCTAACCCCCTGAGGAGGGACCTTGCCATGAAAGGAATAATAAAAAGTAATGCGATGTGCAATCCATTTAGAAATGGTTTGATTAGAAATAGCCTTACCATGGGCTCCAGGGGCAAAACTGACCAATAACTGTGCTGATTTCCGAAGATCTTTAGTCCTGTCCAGGTAAAACCTGAGCTGTCTGTGCACATCAAGAGAATGTAGGATCCTTTCACCTCTATTTTGCGGATTAGCAAAGAATGTAGAATGTTGTATGGACTGTAAGAGTCAAGCTAGAAACCACCTTAGGCATAAAGAAGGGGTGGTTCTCAGAGAGGCCCTATCTGCATGGAAAATAACAAAAGTCTCCACAGCCATCAATGCTTGCAGCTCCGAAATCCTCCTTGCTGAAGTTATAGCCAAGAGGAAGGCAGTCTTCCAATAGAGAAACTTTAAATCTAGTCGCAGCTGTCTCAAAAGGAGGAAGAGTGAGTTTCTCCAGAACAAAATTAAGATCCCAGGCTGGGAGGTTTTAAGTTGCAAGCACCTCTGAAAAACATTTTCATTAGGGGATGAGAGAAAATGGGTTGCTCAAAAGAACAATGAGGAGAAATGGCTGAAGCATGGATCTTGATAGAGAAAAAAGAAAGACCACTCTGAAGCAAATCAGCCATGTATTCCAGGATCAAAGGAAAGGTAGTCTGAGAAGAAGATTCCCCTCTAGCCTGCATCCAATGAGAGAATCTTTCCCATTTGCCAGCGTAGGACTTTCTAGTGCTAGGCCTCCTGGCCTTCCTCAGCACGTCAACCACCTGCTGGGAAAGGGAAGAAGAAAAGGATGGAGTCATACAATGAGCCAAGCTGCTAAATGGAGAGACTGAAGATGAGGATGTAGAATGGTTCCCCCTTCCTGGACCAAAAGATCTGGTTTCAAGGAAAGATGCCAAGGAGGAAACTGGGAAGAGACTGCGAAGCATTGGATACCAATGCTATCTAGGCCAGTCCGGAGATATGAGAATAGTCCTTGGTCATTCGTCCCCAATCTTCATTAATACTCTGGGAAGAAGAGGAAGAGAAGGGAAGGCATAAACAGACAGCAGCGTCCAAGGGAAGGACACAGCATCTACTTCCCAGGCTCTGCTGTGATGCTGTCTGGTGCAAAAATGAGGTAGAAGATGGTTGTCTGGGGAGAAGAAAAGATCCACCTGAGGTGTGCCCCAATGTTGAATGATGCTGTAAAAGACTGCTCTGTTCAGCTGCCACTCGTGAGGATCCAGGGATTGTCTGCTCAGCTGGTCTGCCAAAACATTGAGCCTTCCTGGAAGAAACTGAGCTAGGAGATGCAGGCCCAGGGATGCTGCCATGGACCAGAGATTCATGCTCAGCCTGCACAGGGGGTAAGAATGCGTCCGTCCCTGCTTGTTGATGTACCACATGACTGTGGTGTCTGTTCTGATGAGCAGGGTTCCTGGAGAAAGATGATGCTTGAAAGCTAGTAAGGCCTGTTGAACTGCAATCAACTATTTTAGATTTATGTGCAGGCGCATCTGCTGGGCATTCCAACATCCCTGTATGCATCTGCCATCCAAGTGGGCTCCGCAGGTGTAGTCCGAAGCGTCTATGGTAAGAACTTGAGTGGCAGGAGGTGGGCGAAAATACATGCCTGCGTTTTGTAGATGGGCTGTTGCCCACCATAGAAACTCTGTCTGCAGAGCTGGAATCAGAGGAATCATCATATCCAGGTCCTGTGTGTTTTGATACCAAATGTTCTTGACGTACCATTGCAATTTCCTCATATGCAGTCATGCATATGGAATCATGATAGTGCAAGAGGCCATGTATCCCACAGCTTGCAGGTATTTTCTTGCAGGGAGCTGGGATAGGATTGCCAAGTCCTTGAAGTAAATTGAAAGAGTTGTCTGCTTCTCCTGGGTGAGATATCATCTGGGTGCTGTATTCAGACTCGTTCCCAGGAATGTTATCTCCTTGGATGGCCCCATTTTTGATTTTTCCTCATTGAGTGTGTAACCCAGGGAAGAGAGAAGAGTCTTTACAAATTCTAGACCCTTTAACAGCTGTTCCTGAGAATGTGCTTGAAATAGACAGTCGTCCAAGTATGGATACATCTAAATTTTCTTCTGCCTGCAAAAAGCAATGACTGGAGCCAGGCACTTTGTGAAAACTCTGGGAGCAGTAGATAAGCCAAAGGGCAGCACAGATAATTGATAATGTTGCTTGCCCACCCTTAAACGAAGATATTGCCTGCAACTTTCCCTGACAGGGATGTGCAGATAATACTCTTTGAGATCCAAGGTTACCAGCTAGGAATCCTTTTCTAACATTGGTAGCAACTGATGCAGAGTGAGCATTTTGAACATTGGAATTACCAAGAAAGTGTTCAGAATAGATAGATCTAGGATAGGACGCCAGGTGCCTTCTTTTTTTGGAAGTAGGAAAAGTCTGGAACAGAAACCCTGGCCTACTTGCTGAGCAGGAACTGATTCTATTGCTCCCAGATGAAACAGACACAAATTTATTTTTCTACTTCTGCTCTTTGGTTTGGAAGAGCGTCCGGGAATCCTTTGGTAACTGGAAAGGTGTGGAAAGAAAACTTGTGCCCTAGGGATACAGTTCTGAGTACCCATTTGCTGTCTGTGATAGTGGCCCAGACATTTGCAAAAAGGGCCAACCTTCCCCCTAAAGGGCTCTCCAGGCAGGCAAGAACAGGCAGAAGTTGGATAAAGTCATTGAGAGTGCTTAGACTGAGATGCAGGCTTAGAACTTCCCAGCTTGGAAGTGGAGGTCTGCCAACGCTTAGACGTTTGAGGGGTAGCAACCTGCCCCCTAGAAGATTTGTAACCTCTAGTCCTAGAATGGTTCTGTCTGCTGGTATCAGGAAACATCTGACTCTTAGAAGGGTAATTCCTGCTAAAGCGAGGAGGTTGGACTTGCAGAAAATCCTTAACAGTTTGCATAGACTTGGCCTTATCCTACATTTTTGAGCACTTCCTCTGCTTTGCTGTCAAAAAGACTGTCCTTATGCAAAGGTGCATCTAAAAGCTTTGTGCCTTCTGATAACAGCTCCAGTAGCTGTAGCCCTGCAGGAGGCTTCTAGAATGTCAAAACCACAATGTGAAGAATACTTATTGACAAGACTGGCAGAATTAATCAAATCCTGCATATCCTTACTCCCTGCCAACAGACGCACACTTGCTATCCTAGACTTAATAGCCTCCAAGGTGTGCTGCTGGTACTTCAGCATACGAAAAAGACAATTAGTAGATCTAATAGCAAGAGTAGCAGAGGGATACACTTTTTTACCCACCTATCTAGGATCGTAGATTCCCTGTCAGAGGGAACAGGATTGTTGGTAACAGTGGCCTTAACTCCTTTAGGGCCTTGAGAAATAACCTCTGGATCGGCCAACGAATTCCTGAAAAGAAACATATGAGAATCAGGGACTCTATAGTACCTGTCAGGTTTCCTGGGAGCAGGAGGAACAGAATTTGGAGTCAAGGAATTTTCCAGAAAAACATCATCAACTACTTCCAACATAGGGGGAATAGCCAGAGGCTTATGCTGAGGTAAATCCAAAAAAATCCTCTTCTTAGATTGGGGATAATCCTGACTTTCCAATTTAAAATGCTCCCCGAGAGTATTCAAAGTATCACCAAAAGAGAAATCCTCTGGGGGAGGAGCAGAAGGGATGGACTCCTCTGCATCTGAATCCTCAAAAGGAGAAAATGCCTGAGAAACTTCCTCTTCATCAGCAGAAATGCTAGAGGAATCAGAACCAGAAAAAGACAAAGCCTCAGGAGAAACATCCCTACTCCTTTTAGAAGGAGGTTGTGAACCCCTAATAAGAGTCAAAAGGTCATTAGCTATTTTAACCATTTGGGACTGAGGGGAACGAGAAGAAACTGCAGCCTGCTTTTTCACAGGCTTACGACTGCAAGATTTACCTGCAAGCCTGAAGGACTCGGGAGGCCTGGCAACTGCCGAAGTTTCAGAAGAGGTACTCGGTATGAGCTTGCTGTCTGAACGAAGAACAAAGACTTCGGATACCGACGTCAGCTTAGCGGCTCCAGATCCAGCTGAAGAGGCGACAGGCGAAAGGTCAGAAGGCAAAATGGTTCCCGGAGGCCTGGGGGACTCTGAAATGGTCTCAACCGAGGCCTGCAGTTGAAAATCCGCAGACTGCAGGGGCTGCAAAGGCGCCTTACTGGCTACCGCATGACTAACAACCATCCTATCATCATCAGAGGACTTAACCTTCTGAAGTCTGTCGTGGTCCTTATCCTTATGTTTTTTGGGTATATCCAAAGCCTGAAGACCAGCAGACGCCATACCAACAAACTTATGCCAAACTCCAAAATGTTTAGCTATAAGCTTAGCCTGACGATGAATAGTATGTGGATTAAAGGAGGCACAGAGATCACAATTAGGAACGTCGTGGTCAAGGCCTAAACAAATAATACAATGGTAATGAAAATCTCTATAGGGAATCTGCTTTCCACAGGTAAGACAATTATTAACCTTTTCTGACATTCGTTAAGGCAAGAAAAGAGGATCCCCAATGGGGTACTTAGCTGTAGTTGACTTCAACTTTGTAGTTGGAAACAAAAAAAAAGGTAAACTGCCGACTGGCACTCGTCAAGAAATGCTTCTTCTTCGGGCTCCGTGGCAAGGAAGACTGAAGAAGTGACGTCGGCTGTCTCCTTTTGTATTGGACGTCCTGACATCCTTTACAACCGACGACAGCCGATGTCATATTTACTTACCTTTGGTATTCTGGCCGATCAAGGGCTACCGGGAGCCGGATAACCCATTAGTTAGGACTGCAACAGTGAAACATGATGAACATCACAAAGTTCTGGTTGGACAGAGAGGGTACTAGAAATCTTGGTTTGGCCTCTCAGCTGAGATCTCAACCCTATAGCTGTGCCAGTGGGGAGTCTTACTGGGGATCTGGAGAAAGGAGGAAAAACCAGCCACAGACTGACTGTGATCTCTGTGTGCTCTTACGGGAAACTGTACTTTACTGTGTGTGTACTTATCCTCCCAGTGTGTACGTTCCCCACTGTTGCCAGTGGTGAGGATTGAGGGTACTTGATTACTGGGCCAGTGCAGGGGCATCACAGGGCCAAAAGAAGAACAATCTTCCAAGAACAATGCTGTAAGGAGGCTGAAGCAGCAGGCTCAAAAGTAGCCAAAGACTTCTTTCTTCTTCTTCTTTCAGCTTTTCCCGGTTAGGGGTTGCCACAGCGGATCACCTGTCCACTCATGGTTGGCAGCAGAGTTTTACAGTGTCGAGTTGCCAGCCCGGCACCCAACCTTCCACAGAAGGCACACACACACGCACTCACACCTAGGGTCAATTTAGAGTGTCCAATCCACCTGCAGCATGTCTTTGGGATGTGGGAGGAAACCAGAGCACCTGGAGGAAACCCACGCGACCACAGGGAGGACATGCAGACTCCACACAGAAGGCACCCCAGCTGAGGATCGAACTGGAGAACCTCTTGCTGTGAGGTGATAATGCTAACCATTGCACCACCGTGGCTGCCCTTAAAAGTAGCCAAAGACAATTTTTCTAAAACAAAATTAAGGTCCCAGGAAGGAGGGACAGGCTTTCTGGAAGGCCTATGTGAAGGATGTCTTTAAGAAACTGTTTGGCCTCAAACCTAGAGGCTAAAGGGGGAGTTAACGGCAGACAAGTAGAGCTAGCTGATAGGTGGGCCTTAACAGAAGAATATGCCAACCCAGCGCTAAGCGATTCACACAAATAAGAGAGAACCAAAGGAACATCCACAGTAAGTGGATCCAGCTTACGAGAAAGACACCAAACAGACAATCTCTTCCATTTGGATATGCAAGATTTCCTAGTAGTCGATTTCCTGGCCTCCTGCAGGACCTGAAGCATGTCCTCAGAAAAAAAGATGTCTGTAGGGGATCAAAACCCTATCACCCACAATGTCAGCTGAAGAGAGTGGACAACTGGGGATGGATGAGAGCTCCCTTGTCTTGTATAAGTATGTCCACCCTGTAAGGTAACCTGTGATGACTGCCCTTGGGAAGATACAGAAGAGGAAACCAATGCTGTCTGGGCCAACAAGATTTTGGGCGCATCAGGTTTTATCTTGAACACGACTTTTGGAATGAGAGGAAGGGGAGGGAAGGCATAAAGAAACATCCTATTCCAAGAAAAAGAGAAGGCATCCACCTTCCGGGCCAGAAGGCATGGGACTCTGGAACAAAACAAGGGAGGTTTTCTGTTCAGAGGGGAGGCAAGGAGATCTGCTCGAAGAGTACCCCACTGCCGAACAATGTCCAGAAACATCCTTGTGAAGCATCCACTCATGGGACTATGTTATGGACCTGCTCAAAGAATCTGCCACTATGTTCTGACCTAAGGGAATATAAACTGCCTAAAGGGTCACCTGAAACTGGATAGCCAAATCCCAAACTTGAAGGGCTAACGTGCAAAAGAGATAAGAACTTGTCCTCCCTTGCTTGTTGATATACTACATCACTGTGGTACTGTCTGTGTGAATCTTGAGGGTCCCTGGAAGGAAGGAAGAGAATGAAAAGTCAGAAGAGCTCTCATCTCTTTGGCATTGATGTGGTCTTTCTTTTGTCAAAGAAACCAAAGGCCTGGCACTTTCAGAGGACCAAAGGAATGCCCCCACTCCACATCTGAGGCATATGTAAAGCGTTCCTGAGAGGGGAATACAGGTTGAAAATGAAGCCCTGCATTGAGGTAAACTGACAAATCCACCACTAAAGTTCCAGCCTGAGGCAAGGAAGTAGAGGAACCAGAAAATCTAGAGGAAGAGAATGTTGAAGCCAAACTTACGTTAGAAACGACTGAAGCTTTCTCATATGGAGTTTGGCTAGAGGAAGCATTGGAATGGTGGACGCCATGAAACCCACAATCCTGAGAAACTCCCTGGCTATAGCCTGAGCCAAAGGAAGAAGGGACTGAAAGAAAGTAATCAGTGTTAAAGCACTGGGAGGAGGTAGGATGCCAGCATTAGAAAAGTCTGGAACCTGCATCCCAGAAAAACATGATCCTGAGAAGGAGTCAAGGTGACTTTTGGAAATTTACCATGCATCTCAGATTTTGCAGGAGAGAAATAGCAATGTGTAGATGCTGAAGTAATATGTCTGGAGAGGAGGCCTGAATCAGCAGGTCATCCAGGTAAGGAAAGACCTGTATTCCCCTTAACCTATAGAGAGCAATCACAGGAGTATGGCATTTGGTGAAGACCCGTGGGGCAGTAGAGAGGCCAAAGGGCAAAGCAAAGAAGTGAAAATGCCAGGAAGCAACAGAGAAATGTAAAATTTCCTGAAACTGAAATGAAAAGGAATGTGAAGATAAGCATCCTTGAGAGACAGGGAAACTAGAAAAGCCTGAGAAAGTAGGAGAGGAAAGGTTTGATGGGAGAGCATCCAAAAGGAAGGGACCTTCAAGAAAGGAATTTAGTTGAGAAAGGTCTGGAATGGGTCTCCTGGTGCTTTCTTTCCTCAGGACCAGGAATATTCTGGAATAAAACCCCTTTGTGAACTGTTCCTTGAGCCAACAACCCCTGGAGCACCTAAGAGGGCAGTTTTTCCTGAGAAGGCCGAGGAATGCCCAAAAAGGGGGAACAGATTTCCAAACCATGTAATAAACCTGGCAAATAATGGACAGAACCAAGGAGTCTTGGGTGATTTTTAACCAAAATGGAAGGGACAGGGAAAGTTGTAAAGAAAGAGGAATGTGACTAACAAGAACAGGGTAAGGGATAGTCAAACAGCATCTGGTTTGTCTGGAAAAGGAAGCTTCTGAGTAGAAGGAGTTTGCATAGCCTTAGCAGGGGGAGCTCTTCTACCACCCTTTGTACCTTTGGGGGGACGGCGAGACTGTCTATGAACAAAGGCAGGCTTGTTAGGGTAATTACTCTGAAACTTGGGCACAGGTGAAACAAAAATATGCTTCAACTCCTGTAAGGTCTTACCATTTTCTTGCAGGGATTTGAACTCTACAGCAGCAGCACCAAACAAATGCTTAGTATCCAGAGGAGCATCCATCAGTTTAGCTTTGATATCATCAGGCAGAGACTGAAGTCGGAGCCAGGAATACCCCCTCAAAACAGACACAAAAGCAGCAACTCGCATCAGCTGCATCATAGCTGCATTTAATGGAATGGCAAGCAACTTGGGAGGATGTTCCTAGCAAGGCAAGTGCAGAGACCTTCCCTTCAGAATCAGGAAGATCTGAAATGGCTTGACAGGTTTGAGAGAGAGAGAACAACCAAGACACACCTGGCCATATGTGTCTGAAAGTTCACAGCCCTAAAGGTCAGGGAAGCAGAAATATGCATATTTTTACCTAGCCTCTCCATGGTTCTGCTATTTTACCAGAAGGAAGCAAGTTAGTTGAAGACAACAATTTGGAGGAACTATGAGAAGCCCTGATACCACAGAAGGGTCAGAGGAGGGACACTTAAAGAAACTTGCAGTTATCAGGAACTTTATAAAACTTTTCAGGTTTCTTGGGAGCAAAGGGCTGAGAATCAGGAGCCTGAGAAGCGGTGGAAAAAGCATCCAGCAGGGCAGCAAAAGCAAGGGGGAACAGCAGAGGGCCTAGGCTTCTTAAGAGGGATAGAAGACCAAGGAGGAGCAGGAACAGAAACTCCCTGTGGAGGCTTCAAAGCAGCCATAAGAGCATTAAACAAACCTTGAGTGAAGTTTTGCCATTCACTCTGAGGATCCTTTGGAGCAGGCAAAATGTGCTTAATCTTCTGCTTCTTTTTAAGTGGGACATCAGCCATAAAAATTTAGAAGGTTCTGATGCCTGACGACACTTTATAATGGTAGTCGAAACCTCTTCTCTCACCAATATCTGAGGAACACCCCTAGGCCCTTCAGTAATAACCAGCCATGGATCCCCCTATACATCTGAAGTAGATGTCTTCAAGGCCTCTATGGACAGCGGGGAGTCAGATCCATGCCAACCTCTGAAGTGGTTGTGGCAGAAGAATCAGAGAAAGAAACCGGAAAGTTCTCTGGGCTTTCACCAGCCTCAAGAGAGACATCCGGTGGAGGCAGTACAGCCAAAGAATCCAAATGAGCTTTCTTGGTCTTTTTTCTTCACAGACAACTGACCCTCGGGCCGGGTAGATCCTTCCATAGTGTCCTTAGCCAAAAGTTTAAGTTGACGGTTCTCTAAGTAAATCATAAGGGAAGAAAGCAGACTACGCAATTTCTTAGGGACAAAAGCTTGAGAAATCTCATAAGATGTATGGTTGTGGGAAGTGCCTAAATAGAACAAACAGTGCTTGTGACAATCTTTATGAGGCATCTGCCTTCCACACTGGCATTCCCCCTTTCTGGATGACATGAAACCAACACCCAGGAAACAAGGCAAAACAAAGATAAGAAAATAAAAAAATCCCAATGGGGCACTTATCTGAAATCTGTTTAGTAACCATCAGACAAATAAGCATTCAGACTGATGATCAAAGCTAGAGTTCAGACTGGCAGCAAAGAAGTTCTGAGGATGTTACGTCCGGATGTCACTGTTATGCCTTATGTCGTGTATGGTGAGCATATGTATAACATAAGGCGTACTCATTACAACCTAAAGGCTTTGGCATACTGGTCGGATGTTGGGCTGCCCTTAGTAGAGGATCCCTATTGTAAATTTATTTATTTATTTTATTTTACATTTGTTGACCGGCACAGTCCGACTGGATACATGTCCATTTTCACCAGAGGCCCGGGGACAAAAGCTCCAAGGTGCAAACAAAAATACATTGCATAATACATAAAACAAAAATATAAAGTATACAGAAAAATTATTTACAAATTATTTCAGAAAAACAAGTGATGCATTTAGTAATTGTATGTAAGCTAAGGAACGAGAAGTCTCAAGATAGTTGAGAAATACTGGAGTAATTACTTTGGAATAATAGTGAATGTGTTAGTCAGTTTTAGAACAGGGACAAGTCCAGTGTGACAAAGTATTGACGTATGGAGGGTTCTAGAGTAATATCTGCAGGAAGGGAATTCCAAATTTTACCAACATAGTTGGCAAACAGAGAGTCACCGGCTTAATTATTAGCTTTGATAGTTTGGACAAGCAGTTTGTTTGATGATCAAAGTGTACTGAGGTTGCTGTAGGGGTAGATTATGGGTTTGAGTGCTGGTGTTTTTTCAGGTTGGTTTAGTACTTTAAATGCAACTTTCAGCTGGTTGAGCTGGATTAGGCAACATAGTTCTAACCACCCAAGAGATCTTAGGTTAGTACAGTGGTGTGTCTTGTAGGGCATACCAGTGGCAAATCTGGCAATGTGATTATAGCAGGTTAATAGTTTATTGAGTTTTATTTTACCTAGGTTAGTCAGTAGAGGGGAAGCATAGAGTAAGGTCGAGAGAGAGTGGGGGCAGGTAATGGCAGTACGAGCAGGTGGGGTAAGGAAAGGCTTGATCTTGTAAAGTGACCCAAGTTTTTTATTAATGGTTTTAATAGTTTTGCTGATGTGTACTTCAAACTTGAGGTTATTGTCGATAATGACTCCTAATAGTTTTGTATGGGAGTCTGGAGATATTGTGGTACCATTATTAGAGTACATAGAAAAGGATATGGTTAGACCTGTTAGTGGTGGGAGAAAAGTAGCAACTTTGTTTTATTAGGGTTTAAGATCAAATGACAATCAGACAGCAATTTTTCAACAGTGTTAAAAGTTGACTGTGATTTTATACACAGATCTGACCAAGAGGAAGCCGAACATAGAGTGGAGTCATTCACATATTGAATGCAAGCTGCATCTGGGATGACAAGTGTAAAGATCATTAATAAAAATAGAAAACAGAAGAGGTCCCAGTAGTGATCCCTGGGGGACTTCCAGAGTATTAAGTAGGGGGTAGATAGTTTATTCTGCCATAGGACGTCCTGCTGTCTGCCATTCAAATAAGACTGGAACCATTGGAGAGCAATCTTATCTAAGTAGGTAGTTTTTAGGGTCTGGATTAGCACCTGGTGACTGACCACATCAAATGCCTTGGAGACGTCCAAGAAGAGGGCTTAGGATAATTTGTTATTGTTACGGTTATGGCCAATGGTATTAGAGAAGGCAAGGGGGGCTGTGGTGGTGCTATGATGAGGCCTGAAACTATGCTGAGAGTTTGCCAGTAAAATGTTTTGGATAAGATGGTGCATCACCTGTGTATGGATGCATTTTTCCATAATTTTGGCAAGTGGTGACAATATAACTATTGGTTGAAAGTTATATAGTCCAGTGGAACTACCACCTTTATGGAGTGGTATCATAGAGGATATTTTCCAGATGGAGGGGATAGAGGCTTCTACTATGATACGGTTGACAAAAATGGAAACAGGGTATGCTATAGCATCAGCAGCTTTTTGCAGATACTCGGCAGGGAGATGATTGGCTGACAAGGTAGTAGATTTTGATTTTTTGAGTAGAACTTGAATAAATGAGGAAGCAACTGGTTGGAATCTAAAAGAGAGTCGGGTATTGGGACTAGGGTGATGTGTGCTGGGGCAGCTAGGAGGTAATCCACTAGCTAGGGTTTGGATAGTCTCGGTAAAAAAGTGGTTGAACATATTTGCAACATCCTTGGATGATTTATCAATGGTGGCTGCAGGGGATGGGGTGGAGGTTTGACTTGGGTGCATTAATTTATTTTATACTTGCCCAGAATTTTTGTGGGTTGCTTTGATTTTTTTCTGTTGTAAATGGTAGTAGTAGCTTTTTTTTTTTTATCAAGACAGACAGATTTTTTTGGTTTCAATTCTTAGCTGCTGATATCTAATTTGGTCTGGGGGCGGTTTGTGGTGCGCCATAGAGCCCAGGCTTTGTTTCTGAGGGCAATTTTAGATTTGGTACCTTTGGTAAGCCATGGTGCAACTTTTGATTGTATTCTAGTGGAGCACATGGGAGTGTGGAAATCCAGGATCTCAAAGAATTTATTATTAAAGTAGGCTACAGCTTTATGTAGCGATAATTGTTTTAGAACTGACCAGTTACATGCTTTAAGTTCATCATGGAATTTGGCAAGGTGAAAGTTCTTCTTAGTTCTTACTGTTCTGAGAATGGACTGATGGGGAATTATGGCTTTATACTTAATTATATAGGTAAGAAAGTGGTCACTTAGGTCGTCGGGAAGAGTACCTGAAGTGTACAACTGGGGATGGGAATTAATAAGTATCCAGTCTAGTATACTTTCCTTGTGATTAGGTTTACCTATCCTGGTGGGAGTGGAAATGGTTTGTGTAAACTCATATACGTTAATGTGGGTGGAGGGAGATTCAGAGGAACAGGTGTTCCAGTCAATGTTGCAATCTCCAAGTACAATGGTTTCTTGAGGGCAGGTACTAGTAATGAATTGAGGATACATTCTAGGGTGGTTACATTACTGCCTGGAGGAATGCACACACAGACAATCCTTATACATTTGTTATTATTTATTTGAATTTTGGTGGACAGAATTTCTGCACAGTTTGCTTGGGGAGGTTGTATAGGGTTCATTGTAACATTGAGAGTAGATTATAAAGTACAGCTACCCCACCTCCTTTCCTAGTAGTCCTATCTAACCTAAGAATATTATATCCAGGTGGTAGAATTTCAATATCAGAAGTTGATGGTTTTAGCCAAGTTTTCGTTAGAGTATGTCAGGGGAGTGGATGGCTAGGAGGGCATACAGTTCATGCACTTTGTTATTTAGGCTTCTGATATTGAGGTGACAGACCAGTAGTGAGTTGAGGAGTCAATTAATAGATGTTGTTTTGGTGAGGTGACTTGTGCGAGAGCTGGGTTTGTTAAGAGTGGATGGGCCTGTGTTAGGATGGATGTCACTGTGACACCCGTGCCCTGGCCCAGCAATCAAGGAGCTTCAATCCTTACCACTAACACCAGAGAGGGCATCTCATATATGAGGAAAAGATAAATACACACAGTAAAGTGCAATTTCCCTTAAGAACACACAGAGATCACAGTCAGCCCAGGGCTGGTCGCTCCCTTGGTCTCGAGGTCCCCAATAAGACTCCTCACTGGCACAGCTATAGGGTCCAGATCTCAGCCTAGCTGGGCAAGCTAAAACCTCCAGCACCCTCTCTGTCCAGCCAATGCTTTGTGTCCCTGCCCAAGTAGTTAACACACACACACACACACACACACACACACACACACACACACACACTTTGAGATAAGAGTTTACACAACCACACAGACACTTCTGGGGAAGCTAGCACAGGTTTTCCAGCTGTGCCCCTTTTACTCAGACTATACGGTAGTAATTACTGCCACCACCCAGCTAACATCTATCAGCTACTCAAAAGCCCTTAAAAGGGTGTCCAATTATTACTGTGCAATATTATTATCCAATTGGTAGTATAACTAAACAGTCAAGGCTTAGAGTGACTTGGTACAGGATCCTTATATACATACAACGTACTCTTACAGCTTACCTTATCTCCACACAAACCAGCCACAGTTAAAAAGGTTTTAAAATATTTACTAATAAATAATTAAAACCACAAGACAATACTTTCTACTATGCAGTGCTAGTCAAGAGTTCAGAGATCACACAAAAATACTTAATATAATTCAGTAGTACAGTTATGACATCACAGGAAAACACTTAGTCTAATCTTTCTAGTTCCTAGCTATTTCTAAAAGAAAACACAAGTCTAAAATAACTTACATATGAGCAAGACAGTGCTGTGAGTTGGATAGTCAAGACAACAATGCTTAATACCTTCTGATTCTCTCTGTTTAAACTGGAATTGCAGTTCTGATAAACATTACATTCAACAGAAACTGCATTTACATTATTTTACACCTATGCAGAAACCACAGCAATAAAGGACATTTATGCATGCAAATTCTGGAAATTAACTTTAGCTTAAAACAATAGGCAGGAAGCCTTCATCTAGCCTGGTCAGAGCCAAATTGTAAGCATCAAAGACAATCATGAAATAATTTGAACTTCAAAGGACAGACAAGAAATGCTTGACTTAGCTTTCTTTACAGCAGAGGGCAATGTTGCTATATTGTTTTAAGTTCAACATTTCACAGCATATTCTTTCATTTAAGAAAACAAGCCTGTATTTCAACATTTATATTTACAAATGACAGAATTATCTGCACAATTCTATCTGGCTAGGCTGGCAGCCTTCACAGTCACCATCCATTATAAGGTTATAGTGTAAGTGTAGTATAAGCTTCAAAAATGTATTTATTAGTTTATGATAGTGTTTGGTTTTAGAACTGATACATCTAACAAAAGTAGGTTGATAGTTTATGTAGGAAGTATTTACTACTGGGCTGTTTATTAGGTGGACTTTTAAACAGGAAAATATTAGGATGGATGTTTGGTATTTTGGATACTAGAATCTTAAGCAATACTGGTTTTCATAAAGTGTGAGGAGATAAGGAATAAGCATGAAGGTGAACAATGAGAATAATACCATTATGTTGGGTGGTGACATTATGGACTTTAGTGACTATATAATTAATGGATTATGACCAGTATGTATGAGGATGATAGAGAAGGGAGTAGCAGGAGGGGGTAGAAGTGTTACTGGAAGCGATAGAGCTGATTGGTTCTTAGAGAAGCGGGAGTGGTTAAGATTGCTATAAATGTAGCAGCACTGGGGGGGTGGGTGGGAATTGGGAGTAAGGTGGGCGCAGAGCGAGCCCAAGGGCAAGCGGAGCAGGGTTTAAACCACACCACAAGGATCGTACAGTCAAAAGGTGAGTAGTACGGGGAATTTAAGTAATCTAAAACTTTTAATGTGCTCTTTATGCAACTTGTTGGAAAGGAACACTTACTTTATGGGCTAACTGATGTAATTTTTAGAGTTCTTACCCCAATTATAGGGGTTACAAAGAATTTGCACTCTAGAGCCACTAAAAATCAGCCGTAGTAAGCTGCAAAAGTTAGCCAAACTACAGAAGTTAAGGGGCCTGGGGGGGTGGCCAAGGATGAACACAGGATAGCAGCAGATTTCTTCAGCCCCACCAATTTCATTACATTGACAGGAATTAATTACTTAAAAAATTAATTCTTGAAGTAATTTTCTTTCTAAATATGTTTGTTTTATATAGTTCTTGAACTATATCTAAAAAAGAAAGGAAATCTTAATAATATTCCTGTCAGAAATTACTTTGGAAATTTTCCTGTCAGTTTATCAGTCTGAAATGAGTTCCAGTAAGACAAATTCTCAAGACTCCAGCATCAAGAAAGAACTTCAGTCTCTGATAATTATAGTCCAGCAACTTACTGCTAAGATGGATAAAATGGATACTAAAATAGACACTTTCATAGAAAAAACTACAAAACAAATAGACTTGTTACATATGGACCTGCAACAACAGAAGATCCAGATGACAGGCATAGAAGAAGCTGTGAATGACATGGAAAATAAAATACAAGAAGAGGAAATCAACATTGAGTTTCTGCTGAAACAAAATACACATTTACAAACAAAGCTGGATGACCTGGAAAATAGATCTAGGCGCAATAACATTAGGATTTTTGGACTGCCAGAAAATATTGAAGGTAACAATATTACTTCTTTTTAACAACATGGCTCCCTAAAACTTTAGATTTACCAGAAGCATTCTCTTTTGGTATCGAAGAGCACATAGATCTATAGCTAATACCAACTCTAACAAAACTATCCTAGATCAGTTATAGTTAGATTTCTATCATCTTTGATAAAGAGATGGTTCTTAAATCTGCTTGGGCTAAAGCTCCTGTTAAGTTTAATGAGACAACTGTGCGTTTTGACAATGACTATTCTTCCATGGTAATTGCTAAAAGAAAAGTTTTTCTGCCACTAATAAGGGAGCTTAAAAGCACAGTTTAAAACATACCTTCTGTTTCCTGCCAAGCTTAAAATCTTCCTTCCTGATGGTCCTAAGGTCTTCGATGATTTAGACTCTGCTTTACTGTTTGTCAAAGAAAAAGGATTTTGGATAAAATAGAAGAAATGGAATGGGCTAGTTCTTCATTAAAGAGATTGGCAACTGAAGCTTCCTGGAAGACTTCAGAGAAGAAGAAGAGACTAAAAACAAATGATTTGTTATATGTTTTTTCTCTCTCATCATTTTAGTTCATTATTAATCTTTTGAATATAGTTCCTGCATTTCCAGAAAGCCACAAATATTTTGGAAAAGATTTAATCAAAGTTATTCTCTATGTGCAAAGAAATGTTTTGTTTCATAACCAGTCAAAATGCCTGAGGATTTAATGGCAGGCTGTGACTCGATTTGTTTTCTTTCTGAAAAAGTAAGGTTAGTAATTTGATACATTTTTATCTTTATCTTTTTTTTTCCTTCTTCTTTTATTATTTTCTTTGTTTAAACAATGACATTCTATTTAGATTATGTAGTGGGTAAAGGGTGGGGAGGGCAGGAGAGAACAGTAATTAAAATATCATTAATAGAATAATAACATATTTATTTCTTGTAAAAGTTTATAAGTTCTTCAAATGCTATTTCTAATTATACTTCCTTGATTATACTGCTTATGCTTGTTTGTAAATAATCTGTCATGCTTTAACTAATAATAATCAGAACTAAATAAGAGTAAATAATATGTTTTATTTTTAACTCTATTAATATAAACAGTAAGTAACATTCCATTGTATATACTTCTTACAGCTTTCTCTTACATTTTTTATTTCTGCCTCACTCCCTTTTATTTTCTACTCTCTTTTTCTTTTCTTTATTAACATATAGAAATGCTTTAGACTGTGTGGGCACAGTGAATAATAGGATTTGTATGAAAATTGAGTTGGGAGAAGAATGCTGAGTTTTATTGCTTGTTGGTAATTTTGAGTTTAATTTCACTTGCATAGAGGCTGTGATGATCTGTGGAATACATTGTGGAGGTTCTGTCATGTTTAGATGCATTTACACTGCTAAATGAATGTTTGTCACTAGTTTTAATAAGTTTCCGCCAAAATGTTAAGAGAGACAATCTGGGATGTGGGCTGTCTTATGCACAATGTCCTTGAGTTACCTCAGAATCTTCAAATCACAGAATTCTCACAGAGAAACTGAAAGCAGTTAGTATAAACATTGACAAGGTTATCACACTGACACACCACAGATTCAGGAAAAATACTCTGTTCATAAAATATGTCAGTTATAATGAGTTTAAATGATGTAGTTTCTTGTAGTAAGTAAATGTCTTATTTTAGAAGGCATAAAAAATGAAACATTTATTTAAATGTTTTGAAAATCTACTTAACAGCAGCATAATAATCTGTGTTAAAAATTTGTGTTCCAAACATATACTTTACTATAACTCATTTAATTCATCTGATTGACAAACATAAATAATCTTATAACTCTATTCTGGAAGAAATGTCATGTGATATATTTTAAAGCAGTAGGTTAGCATGATTGTAAAATCTGGTTACCAATATGTGTTTGCTGTGCATTGTTTTGTATAAAGCAGGCAGATTTATTCTGGGGACAGCAAGTGGGATGGTGCTCTGCAGGGACACAACTCAGTGAGATCAGATATATATATATATATATATATATATATATATATATATATATATATATATATATATATATGTGAGTGTGTGTGAGTGTGATGGCTTTTTTTCTGAGAGTCTGCATGGCTATCCAATATGATTTGTAATGATTTCTATGAATACAATGTTTTACTCTATTGACAAAATGAATGTTTGCCACAAGTTTTAATAAGTTTCCGCCAAAATGTTAAGGGAGACAATCTGGGATGTGGGCTGTCTCATGCACAGTGTCCATGAGTTTCCTCAGAAGCTTCACTCACAGAATTTTCACAGAGAAACTGAAAGCAGTTAGTATAAACATTGACAAGGTTATCACACTGACACACCACAGATTCAGGAAAAATACTCTATTCATAAAATGTGTCAGTTATGATGAGTTTAGATGATGTAGTTTCTTGTAGCAAGTAAATATCTTATTTTAGAAGGCATAGAAAATGAAACATTTATTTAAATGTTTTTGAAAATCTACTTAACAGTAGCATAATAATCTGTGTTAAAACTTGTGTCCCAAACATATACTTTACTATAACTCATTTAATTCATCTGATTGACAAGCATAAATAATCTTATAACTCTATTCTGGAAGAAATGTCATGTGATATATTTTAAAGCAGTAGTTAGCATGATTGTAAAATCTGGTTGCTAGTGTGTGTTTGCTGTGCATTATTTTGTGTGAAGCGGACAGATTTGTTCTGGGGACGGCAAGTGGGATGGTGCTCTGCAGGGGCACGGCTCGGTGAGATCAGATATATGTGTATATATATGTGTGTGTGTGTGTGTGTGTGTGTGTGTGTGTGTGTGTGTGTGTGTATGTATGTATATATGTGTATGTGTATATGTATGTGTGTGTGTGTGTGTGTGGGTATGTGTGTGTGTGTATATGTATGTGTGTGTGTCTGTGTTTGTGTGTGATGGCTTTTTTTTTTTTAGGTAATAACGCAGGTGTTTCTGAGAATCTGCATAACTCTGCAATATGATTTATAATAATTTTTATGAATACAATATTTTACTCTATTGACAATAATGAGTTTAAGTAAATGCTCATATACAAACAATTCAAGATTTTTTTGGAAGCTGTTGATAGAATTCACATGACAGAAAATAGATGCATCTTAATGCATGTAATGTCTGAATCATATTAGCCAAAGTTTTTGATTTAAATGAATGTTAGAACATAATTTTCTCTCCTCTTGATTTCTAACATTAAGATTATTTGAATGCTATTAGAATACAAGTGTTATATATTACATAGATCTATATAATAGTATGAACAGTTTTTAAAAAAAAAAAAAAAGTTTATTTTAGTTTATATGATGCTGTTTTACCAAATGTGTAGTTTTGTCTTGATAGATAATTGAATTGAAAACTGTTAACCTCAGTTAAATATAACTAGTATTAAATTGATAAGGTGGCAGCTGAGGTACTGCTGCTTAGGGTAGGGGGTTAACTTGAGTAGTAAATACTGCTCTAAGTTGGAGTTTTCAACTCCAGGCGGGATGCAAGGTTTAATCCTTACATTATTTTCACTTGTTCATTGTTATATGTATATAGTTTTGACATCCACAATATATTTTGTACACTCATTGTCACTACAAACAAAATTGAATCCTATACAAAATCCCATAAGAGATTTAATAAATACAGCTATGTTTAAAGGTACACCTAAAAGAGGAGATGTAACATTATTTATCTTGTTATTTGTTATTTCGATCATAAGATTCTTGAGTTTTAAAAATGCCAAATGACATCTTTAAAAGGAATTTCTTTAAACATTAATGGATTGAATAATCCGTGTAAAAGGGCAAGCCTAATAAGATACATTAATCTACACAAGGCCAATCTAGTCTTCCTGCAAGAAACCCATCTCTTGAAAAAAAGATATTGATAAACTAGCCACTAATAAGTATACAGTATTGGTTAGTTCAGAGCACACTCAGAAAAAGAGGAGTGGCTATTTTATGGAATAAAAGTATGCCCATTCCTAAAACCATTAAGTCTTATCAGGATGACAAAGGAATGTTTTGTATGGTTACAATACAAATTAATGGGAAGACTTACACTTTAATTAATGTATATTGGATACCTGGAATTGGTATTAATACAGTGAAACATCATATTGATAAGATCATATCATTCTCTGTAGGGGATATTATTTTAGCTGGTGATTTTAATTGTATACTACATGAAAGTGATACTACCACTATAAAGAAAAGAAGAATTACATCTAATGCAAAACATTTAAATGATTTTGCTAATTCTTATCATTTGAATGATATTAATAATCAGATAGAGTCAAAATCATTACCATACACCTTTTTTTCTAACAGATACAAAACTTATTCAAAAATACATAGGGTCTTTATTTCTAACCAGATGGTAACAGATTTAATTAATTCCAAAATCATGTCATGTCCTATATCTGATCATAACTCAATTGTTTTCGAATTCATGATAAAAAATACTCATAATGTTCAGATCAAAAGGATACCAGCATACTTAACTCAGCTAAAAGACTATAAAGAATATATACTTTCAGAAGTACAACATTTTCTAGACATAAATAATACTCCTGAAGTCTCCATTGTCTATGTTTGGGATGCCTTAAAATCATATCTCTATGGACAAAGTATCAGATGGTATAATAACAAATGGAAATCTTGGGATAAGGAATTGTTAGATATTCAAAGTAAACTAGACTCTTATAAACATAATAAAGAAAATATTATGGACAAGAAAGTTATTGAAGAAATAAACAAACTAAATGAGAAATACAAAGAAATTTTAACTCATAAAGTTAAAATAACTTTAGAGAAATACAAGTTTTTGTCTTATTCAATAAGCCCCAAATACTTACATAGACTTAAAAATAAAACAAAAAGATTGAATAAACAAAGCCATATCAAAGAAATCTTTTCTCTAAAGAAAAAGAAGAATGTTTCTAGTATACCAGAAATACTGGATGAATTTAGAAATCACTTTCACAAGATTAACCATAACAACATTAACATGGAACCTAAAGATAAAATAAAGGAGTTTATAACCACAAACATGAATAAAAAGCTTAATAAACAACAGATTAAACTATTGGACAAGAGTATTTCATATACAGAAGTTATTACACAAATAAATAAGCTTAAATCAAACAAAGCACCGTGTAATGATGGTATTATACCAGAGATATATAAAATCCTTTCTAAAACTACATATTCATTAATACATAAGTTTTTATTCTGGCCCAAACTGAGTTAATAACCCCCCCATCTTGGCAATATACATTTATTTCACCAATTTTAAAACCTAATAAAGATCCAACTAGATGTTCTTCATATCGACCCATCTCATTACTTAATGTTGATTATAAAATGTTTATGAGTATTTTTGCTGATAGATTGAAGACAATTATCCCCGGCATTATAGACATAGATCAGACAGGCTTCATTGTAAATAGAAATACTTTTGATAATATAAGAAGAACTTTAACATTAATTGATTTTGCAAATAGGAAAAAGAAAGATTTAACACTTATTAGTCTTGATATAGGTTCAGCATTTGATTCAGTAAGTTGGGACTATCTGTTTACCTTACTGAAATGCACACATTTCTCTGATGCATTTGTAAATTTAAGCATTTATACAAAGGAACGCTGGCTTATATTAAGGTAGGAACATATGTTTCACAAAAAATACCCATTCTTAAAGGTACAAAGCAAGGATGTCCACTTTCTCCACTATTATTCACTTTAGTAATGGAGCCTTGGGCTAATTTGATTAGAAACAGTACTGACATAGAGGGTTTTGAAATAGAAGAAAATACAACATCAAAAATTCAACTTTTTGCAGATGATGTTCTAATTACATCAGCAGGATCTAATTCTTCTATGCAGTCTTTATTTGATAAAATGATGAAATTTAAAAGTATTTCTGATTTAATATTCAATGAAGAAAAAACTAAAATACTACCTATATATATACACGAAAAAATACTCTCATTAGTGATTTTACTAAATATGTACCCAACTCAGGTCAGATAACTTATTTAGGTATAATACTATCTAAAGATATTAAATCTATTATATATAATAACTATAATACCTGTTTTCTTAATATACAAAATCTTTTTAATACCTGGAATAATATGTTTTTTACTATGGAGGAGAGACTTACAATTATTAAAATGATAATATTCCCCAAGATTTTATACTTAATACAATCAATAATACTTTCACCTACAAAAATAACTATCAAGAAACTGAATACACTAATGTTAAATTTCTTATGGGCACCTAATAGACCTAGGATTGCATTAAAGAAACATACTAATAGCTGGTCTCAAGGGGTATTTCTTTTCCAGACTTTAATTTATATATTATCTCTTCTATTATAAAAGTTATTACTTTATTAATAGATCGGTCATATGTCATAAAATGGAAAGATTATTGGGAGCTAATTAGTATGCACTTCATGAAAATCTCCTTAACACATAAAAATATGATTATAAATAACTCCATGTTGTGGTTGCTAAAGGAATTTTGTACTTCACCTATTACACCTAAACATATGGTCTGTTACCCATTAAATATTATTATTAGTTATCGTAACTTTATATTCATGCACCCTAAGTATAGGGAATGGAATTTTATTGTATTCCCTATAATTTATACTCAGGGTATGCTTATGTCATCTACTTCTGAAGGAGCTCATTTAGCTATAGATAATAATCTAAAGTACTGGTATCAGCTGATATCTGATAATAAAGTTAAAAATCTAGATTTCTTAAAACAAGAATTTGATCTAAGAGAAACTTGCTGGTTAGAGGTTCAGATCTTTAGACAACATCTCATTGATAGAATAGATCTAATGTCTATAACAGTTAAAGAATCTATTCCAAAACTGATTGATTACTTGATAATAAATTTACAGCATAAAGTTTCTGATAAAGGTAAACTTTCATATATACATAAAATTATCAGACACGAAACTTTTTACAATGTAGATTCATACTGGAATTATTTCACCTCTATTAATGGGGACCCACCAACTCAACAAGATAAACAATATATATTGGAATCTGCTTATAGAACTACATCTTCCATTGTCTGGAGACTTTATACATGGAAATTTTACATAGATCTTTTATACACCTTTGATGATGAATAAAATTAATAATAAAGATAATCTATGTAAGAGATGTAATGTAGAAATTAATGCTGACTGGGCTCATATGTTTTATGACTGTATGAAGTTGAAAGAATACTGGAAGTCAATTAATGAATTTTTGCAGGCTCTTTTTACAGATAATTTCATTATTTCTAAGTCTCTTATATTATTCAACACACCTGTACCTCAATGTGTTAAAAGATTAAGCTTCCCTTGTTATGGTCTATCCTAGCAGTGGCTAGGAAAATAATAACTAGAAATTGGATTTCAGATACACCTCCTTCGTTCAATGAATTTAAAAATGTTATGAATATAATGTGTCATATGGAAATAAGCACAATTAGAATGAGAACAACTAGAAAAACATCACGTTTTATTGTATGGGATAATTTACAAAATTTGTTAAAAAAATTCTAATTTCAATAGCACAGTATTTTAGTTTAATTAATTGATCTGATTGTAGTGGATGTCTTTGTAAATACTTTAGTTGTTTTGTTGAATATTATAATAATACCTATTTTTAATTATTTGTATAAAATTGTTATGATATTTCTCTTATATGTTAAAACAATAAACTTGTTTTGGAAAAAAAAAAAAAAAAAAAAAAAGAAGTTAAGGGGCCTGACCTAATAATGAGGGACACCCATTTATTGCTGTAGACCCAGTTCATATAGTTATACAGCAGAGTAAGTTTACAGAGTTATTAACGTTAGGAAGTTTAAGTAGTGGGACTGTTTTAAGTCAGTTTTTCAGTGTTATAGGCAGCAGAGTAGCATCCTTCTGGTGGAATTCGCTTTTCTGGATGGCAATGGAGGGGAGAGCACCTGGGAGGGATAGATAATCAGAGGAATTAAGCCAAACATGCTTCAGGTATCTAATCAAACATCTAGTAGGGCAGTGGAATTAACTAGAGAATCTATGTACAGCTAGCAAATTTGAGGAAACAATCTTCACAATGGAAAAGAGTCTTGCATTACATGAATATAACAGGTAAACAGTTTTAGGTTCTACGCTGTTTTAGGTGTAAAATAATAAATAAATATACTTTTAAATGAAGCAATACATTAATTCTAATCCCAAGGCTTTATCTTTCAAAACATGTGTTAGAAAGCTGTTTAAAACGAACTGCACAAAGACCAAAACTAGATAAAAACTCCACCGAACATGCACAGCAGGAACAATAACAGCCAAAATGAAGAACTTCTTTACGCGTTTCGTCCAAATTTAATGTGAACATGAACTTCATCAGAAAAGCTCTTCACTACATACACACCCTTTAAATACTACTAAATTAAATCACATGACAATAATCAAGTATCAATCAAATGTTTTAAAAAAAACACTCCAAATAATTACATTAATAAAATTCAATATAATAAATTTAAATTCTGTTCATTTGTAAAAAACATTTGATGTTAATAACACCATTGAGCCCAGGATAACAATCTGCATTAAGTGTAGTTTGCCACAACGCTTCTTTGCACTCTAAATACACCTTATAATTCCCTGAAAATGGGTCAGATTTTACTTGTTCTATGACTGTGTTAGAAAGCTGTTTCTAATAAGGCGACTCAGTGTCAGATGGATTAAAATAGAAAAACCTGAGTTTGCAAACAACATCAATACTATAAAACGTTCAAGTTAATTCTGAACCTCAGCAGTACACTATAGGGTGTTCTAGGCAAAAACGACTTAAAAATACTACTTTAAATGAAGCGAATCAGTGTCAGAATGATTTAGCAATGAAATACTAAGTCCGTAAACCAAAAACAGCACACACTGTATTTAAAGAAGATTAAGAATGACCATTTTAGATTCTATGCAATCCAGGCAACACCATAGCAATAAACAGCACTGTTCTTCCATTTAAGTTAGTATTATACAGCAGATTTGGTCATGCGACTATTTTTAGCCAAATACAACTAGTTTGTACACATAAATGATGCGACTCAGTTGGGGTGACTTATACTACACAGCAAATCTGGACGCTGAACTAATTTCAGCCAAATATAACTAATTTGTAGTCTTAAATGAAGTGACTTGGTTTGGAGCAGCTTAGCAGTAGATAAGTGTGACCACACAAACACTATATTGTCTTTGTTAACCACTTAGTGACAACAGTTTCTTAATGCAGTGATAGGAGTACACACAGCACATGCACACTAATAAAATAAGCTGCAACTGCAATATATCTCAGCACAAAACAAACGTTTCCTTGTTAATACAGTTTACCTTTCAACATGCCCAAGAGTAATCCTAATACATGGGCTATTACTGCAATAAAAGAATATTTACAAAAATACTAAAAACAGAATACATACCATAAGTATATTGCAACAGTGGTATAGATGTACATTTAAGTCACTACAGAAATGGAGAAGAGAGATTTTACCAAGAGGGATGACTGAGTAGGGGCACAGAAAATAGACAAGAAGGGGCTTGAATTTATTGGAGAAAATTAGCAAAGGAACCAAGGTATTGTGAGCAAATAACTAGGAAGGGAAATATTTTAGACTGGGATGCAGTCAAGCAGATGTTTAGGCTGTGTGCTGGAGACTGCCTTCTCTACCAGAGATTGACAGAGTATAGGTATACAAAAAAAGGGATAGGGGAGTGTTAAAGGAAAGACCAACTCTGGTTGAGTTTGTAATTGAGCCTAGAACAGAAGTTGTAGTAAAAAGGGGGGTAATTAGTAGGGTATATAAAATAAGGCATGATAACTACAAGAATTAATCAGAAGATGTTAGACTACACTTGGAAATGAGAATGGAAAAGCAATATACAAAGAAACACAGGAGGACATGTGCATGGCTCCCAAGTATGCAACAATGTGTAGAAGGTTTAGGATTTTTGCTTGGAAGTGTTTGTATAAGTATTTTTACACCTTGAGTAGACTTCAGATCAGTTTTACAAAGGTAGACTGCAATTGCTGGAGACATTACTGGAAACAGAGGGATACCTAGGAATGTGTTTCTGTGGAATGTAATGAGTTGATAGATTTTAGAAATCAGAAACGTTTGGGGATCAAATTATTTTAAGAAAGGAAATTATTCTTTTGAGATGGGGTATAGAAACTGAACTGCCTAGACACAGTAAGGCACTACACTAAGTGTAATGCTGTTGGTTGGCAAAAAGGCAATTACTATGAAGTGGAAATCTCAAACAAAAACAATTGTGACAAAATTGTCGGATGTTGTACAGTAGGTAAAAAATGGAGGTGGGTTCTTCAGAAAAGGTAAGGAGTACACTACACAGAAATAAATGGACTTCATGAGAAAAATGCCTGCAGAATAATATTAAGGAGGACTGCTAGTTCTGGGAAGACAGTAGTTGAGAAACCTAAGTAATGTTAAACTGAATCACTGTTTTGACAATAATATCTGTACAATCTGTGCAAATGAAAAAAGCATTTTACTAGTTGTTACCCTCAATATCAAAAGAGAGGAATAGTGAAAGGTCAGATGGTACATCTACTGAGACTGACCACTGATATTGCATTTAAAAGGAAATTGGAAATTTTGTGCTCTTTGTTTTTAGGCACAGGATATCCAAGTGGTTTATTGGATGATGTAAGGAATGAAATTTTGAAACATCATCACACTAGGTTTGCACCCATTTTGAATACCAAATACGTAATGGAGAGTAGTGGTGTGTTAACATTAGTTGTGAACACATGTGCTAATGATTTATTAAGTCTTTAATAATTCCATATAGTAATGATGTTTACAGATATGTTGACACTATAAAGAAAAATTTGAATCTTGTCTTTAATTGGTGACATGAAACGTATTTTAGGTGATCATCCAGTAATTGATTTATTGGAAGGCAACACACATGTGCAACAGAGTAATTATGGTACAAGTCAAATGCATATGTGTGGACATTGCAGATAATGTAGATATATACTTGAAGGTCCTTATATAACAGTGATGGGGTACGACAGGACCCTAAGCTTGTCCTGGCAGGTGTAATTGCGGAACGTCTTGAGTAGTGTACCTAGCTGCTTGCACAGTATGTGATGTGTTTTATGTAGACAAAACCAACAGAAAATTAAAAGATAGGATTTGTGAGCATTTATATGATATTAAAAAGAATAAAACAAATGCCCAGAACAGGCATCGATTACAAAGTGTTGCTTTCAAAACATTTCCCTTTTTTGTGATTGATAGGACAGTTAGGGTTGACAGTGATGGAGACATGGATTTGATGCTTGAATTTAAAGAATTATCTTGGCAGTTGAGGTTAAATGATACGATCCATCTAGGCATTAATGATAGTGTGTCAATCATAAGTGTTTTTTTTAAAAGAAAGTCAACATACTGTAAAAAAAAAGTTTTATATTATGAAAATAATTGCAGTTTTTAATGCAATCAACTATACATTTTTAGCATGTCGAGTTTAGTGGTCTTATAGTTAAGCATTGTAGAATTGTAAATGTTAGTTTGGTTCTAGTTATTACCTAAAAGTCTTGTAGTATAATTATTGTATTGTGATAGGCTGAAATTGGATTTTCACTGCTTCAGGTGTTTATATATACTGAACACATTCTGTATGTGTGTTCACTTGTTTTTAGCAACTTTATAGCTTGTTTTGACATTTGATTAATTCATTTGGCGGTGCTGTGATTGGCTCAAAACTGTACTTAAACTGTTATGGTGATGGGGTTAATAAATATGATGAAGTCATTTTGATTTGAATGAAAACTCTAAGTTATTAACAGGGGAGTACTATAAAATAGAGAGGATTCTCTCAGTTGGATGTTTTTCTTGTGTATAGTTTGTTTTTTATTTGGTTCCTGGCTTTTCAAATGAAAAAGTGCTGAAATGGTTTGTTTTCTCTTTTAAAAAAGCAAGTGTACTCATCACTGTATGACGTGTGATGTTATTAAATGGTTTAAAAAAAGATTTTTGAGTCTTCACATTAATCACAGAAAGAGGATGGTATGAAGAAGGTAAAGGAAGTGATCTCGGTGGTTTAACTTTGACTGTAACAGTACCATACTAGAGCATGCCACAGATAATCACGTGGAAGCATGTTAAGAGATGTATGGAACAAGAGGGTAAATGACTTATTTATAAGACATAAAAGAATAATACCAGCAACTAGGATTAATGGCTCCTAGTAGATGAAGCTTACAATAGCAATCCAAAGAACATAAAAATGACAAAACAAACAAACCGAAACACGACCAGGGTAAACTCTTTTTAATGTCAGGTTAGCTCTTTCACAAGTACAGTACTTGCTTCTTCAGACCAAACAGATACAAAATACATCAGATAGTTTTAAATGCTTCAAATCTTGAAAAACCAACAGAACAAGGCATTCCTTAAGAAGCTTGTTACGTCATTAATTACACTGTATACAGCACATCTTAAAGGCATAAATTCTACTATACATACTATAAAGAACAACAAACACATGAAAACTTAAAATATTACTAAAAAATCAAGATACATCAACTATAAAAAACTGTGATCTAGCTACATAAAACTTCATATTGTATATTAAAAACATGTGCTAAGGCAATTTATAAGCTCGTAAGTGAATGTAGTTGAGTACATATATTGCCTGCCTTTAAATAAATACACATTACCCACAAATACTGATGAAAAAGTACAGTTTTGTACCTACCATAAATGTAGATGTTCGAGGATTCCATTGCTGCAGTCCTGACTATTGGGGTATAGTCCGCGTCCCGTCGGCCCGAATACCAGAGTATAAGGCTGACGTCGGTCAGGGCGCATTAGACTGACGTCAGTACGTCAGGGTACTAATGCGCATGACCGACGTCATATCCTCAGTCTTTTCTTGCCCCAGATGTCAGAAGACCCTAAAAAGACAAGTTCCAAAACAACCTGCACCAAAAACATGTATAATATATACAACAATATATACAAAAATATAAGCATGTAAACTCACCTACACAACCACCCCTAAATACAGAGGGGAAGGAGGGAGGGTAAATTGGACTGCAGCAATGGAATCCTCGAACATCTACATTTATGGTAGGTACAAAACTGTACTATGTTCTTCGTCTTCCATTGCTGCAGTCCTGACTATTGGGTAGAATCCCAAAGCAGAGGTAAGGGAGGCTGGCAAATTATAAAGTAGTAGGAGCTGACAACATGCCTTGTAAAACAGCTGTGGCAAAACCAGCCCTAGACTTAGAGTAGATAGGAAGGTGATAATGCCTAGAGAAAGTATGCACTGAACTCCAAGTAGCTGCTTCCAGAATATCCTTAGTTGCCACCCCCCTTAGAAATGCTGTTGAAGTGGCAGTAGCCCTAGTGGAATGAGGCCTAATCCCAGCTGGAATTTCCTTGCCATGATGGGAATAACAAAATGCAATGCAAAAGCCAATCCACCTAGAAATAGTTTGTTTTGACACAGGCTTGCCCTGAGAACTCAAAGCAAAAGAAACAAACAACTGCTGAGACTGCCTAAAATCCTTAGTCCTGCTTAAATAATAACGCAATTGCCTGTGTACATCTAAAGTGTGCAAAATCTTTTCCCCTTTATTTTGAGGATCTGCAAAAAACGTAGGCAAATGAATAGTTTGGTTTAAAGCCACACTAGAAACCACCTTAGGCATAAAAAGAAGGATTAGTTCGTAATGATACCCTATCCTTATGGAAAATCAAAAAGGGCTCTACTGCCATAAGGGCCTGCAACTCAGACACCCTTCTTGCAGAAGTAATAGCCAACAGAAAAGCAGTATTCCATGACAAATATTTCAATTCAGCAGTAGCTGCAGGCTCAAAAGGTTGTAGAGTAAGTTTTTCCAACACAAAATTGAGATCCCAAGCAGGAGTAGGAGCTCTACGTGGGGGACTTATATTCTTTGCCCCTCTAAGAAACTGCTTGAACAAAGGATGCGAAAACAAAGGTGGGTCACAATCATAGTGAGCTGAAATTGCTGCAGCATGAATCTTTATGGAAGAGAAGGACAAACCTTTGTCCAATAATTCAGTAAGATATTGAAGAGCCACACTCAAATTAGGCTCTGAAATCTCCAAATTCTTTGCTGTACTCCAAAATAAAAATCTCTTCCATTTTTCTGCGTACACTCTCCTTGTACTAGGTCTTCTAGCTTCCATAATCACATTTAAAACTTGTTGAGGAAGTTGAGACCTGCTGTGTTTCAACACAGAATATGCCAGGCTGTTAGATGAAGAGAGTGAAGCTTGACATTGAGCAGATGACCGTCCTTCTGAGATAACAAGATGAGGAATCAGAGGTAAAGGCCATGGAGGCTTCTTTACCAGACTCCGTAGTAGTGGGTACCAGTGTTGCCGAGGCCAATCTGGAGCTATCAAAATCATCCTTGGCCTGTCTTGTCTGACCTTTAATAGTACCTTTGGAAGAAGAGGCAGAGGTGGAAAGGCATACACATGAAGGTTTTTCCAACTGAAAGACAGAGCATCCACTTTCCAAGCCGTGTGATGAAACCCCTTTGTGCAATACTTTGGCAGCTGGTGGTTTAGTGGAGAAGCGAACAGATCTATGTCTGGAGTTCCCCATGACACTGTCAGTTTCTGAAATACATGAAGATCCAGTTTCCACTCGTGGGGATCCATGATTTGTCTGCTTAACACATCTGCTAAGGAGTTCTGTGCTCCTGGCAGAAACCTTGCCTGAAGAGTTAGTTGCAAGCTTAGCAGTCTCCCATAAAATCATTGCTTGCCTGCATAGAGGATAAGAATGTGTTCCCCCTTGCTTGTTGATGTACCACATGACAGTTGTGTTGTCTGTTAGAATCAACACCTGTCCTGGAAGAAGTAACTCCTTGAAAGCCATTAACGCAAACTGGACTGCTAACATCTCCTTCATGTTGATATGTAGATGCTGTAGTCTGGCAGGCCACTTGTCTTGTATCCACTTTCCATTTAGATGAGCTCCCCAAGCAATGTCCGAGGCATCTGTCGTTAAAATCTGACTTGCCTCTGGCCGGGTCACAGAGAGTCCCTTGTTTAGGTGACATTCCTGAGCCCACCACAAGAATTCTTTTTGAAGGCAAGGTATTATTTGAATGACAGTGTCCAAATCCTGGCAGTGCTGTGTCCATACATTTTTGAGATACCATTGTAGCTTCCTCATATGCAGTTTGGCATTGGGAAGCACCAGAATACAAGATGCCATGAACCCTAATGCTTGAAGGACTGTCCTTGCAGTCAGCACGGACTGATGAGATAGTTGATGGAAGTAAAGTGACAGACTCTTTTGTTTGTCCGGGGTTAAAAAGGCCATCTGGGCTGCTGTATTCAGTCTCACGCCCAGAAAGCACATGTCTTGAGAGGGTACTAGACTGGACTTTATTTCGTTCACAGAATACCCTAGGCATCTTAGCACTGCTATAACATATTCCAGATGCTGTAGAAGGTCTTCCTTTTCTTGAGCCAGAATCAGGCAGTCGTCCAAGTAAGGATAAATTTGAATTCCTTGAAGCCTGAAGTAAGCTATCACTGGAGCCAGAACCTTTGTGAATACTCTGGGCAGTAGATAAGCCAAAGGGCAATGCAGAGAACTGATAATGAGAATTTCCAGCTCGAAACCGCAGATACTTTCTGCAACTTAGCCTTATAGGCACATGAAGGTAAGCTTCCTTGAGATCTAAAGTTACCATCCAGTGATCTTTGCCCAGCAGAGGTAAAAGCTGTTGCAACGTCAACATCTTGAACTTGGGAATGTCCAAAAACGTGTTGAGGAGAGATAAATCCAAAATTGGTCTCCACGTGTTCCCCTTCTTTGGTACAAGGAACAGGCGAGAATAAAATCCTAGGCCCCTTTCTGACACAGGGACTGGCTGAATGGCCCCTATGTGAAGTAACTGTAAAACTTGCTTGTGAGCCTCTTTTCTTTGTAGAGGAGGAACGTCTGGCATGCCTTTGAAAGGGGGCATTGTATGGAAATAAAATCTGTAACCATGGTGAATGATATCCAACACCCATTTGTCTTGAGTAATTAAATCCCAATTTTCTTTGAAAAGAGACAGTCGTCCTCCCAAAGGAGCTGCCAGACGTGAATCTGCTGGCAGCTGAAAAAACAGGTCATTGGGTCTGTTTACGAAAGGACTGACCCCTGCCCTCACCAGAAGTCTGAGCAGGTGAACTCCCTGTTCTAGGCCTAAAAGAACCTTGAGCCCTGCCCCTACCACGTCTAGACCTACCCCTAGACTGAGAATCATAAGCAGGATATGTCCACCCCTTAGCAGGCCAATTTCTACTAAACTTGGTGGCTGCACCTGCAAAAATCTTTAACAGTTTGCATAGACTTAGCTTTGTCCTCCATTTTCTTTAAAACAGCTTCCACAGGCGAACCAAACAACACATCAGACTGTAAAGGAGCATCCAAAATCCTTGTCTTAACATGTTCAGCTAAATTCTGATCCTTCAACCAGGCATGCCTGCGAAGAACAGAACTGGTAGCAGCCACCCTCGAGGAGGCCTGTACAGCATCAAAACCACATTGCAAAGAATGCTTACCCACTTGTTCAGACACATGAACCAAATCCAGCAACTCTTTACACTCAATACCTTCCGCCAAAGCATCCACCTTAGATTTCAATTGTGAAAGGAGATAATTCTGATATTTTAGCATGTGAAACTGACAATTCAAAGCTCTCATGGCTAGAGTGGAAGAAGTATACACTTTCTTTCCCCACCTATCCAAAGCCCTTGCCTCTTTATCAGTGGGGACAGGTTTTTTAACCACAGAAGCCTTTACACCCTTAGGCCCTTGAGAAATAGTTTCTGGGTCCGCCCTAGGACTCTTAAACAAATATTTATGAGCTTCGGGCACCCTATAATACCTATCAGGCTTAACAGGAGCAGGAGGCAAAGAGTCAGGGTTTAGGGAAGCCTCTGCAAAAACATCTTCCACCACATTCAACACAGGAGGAATAGCTAAAGGCCTATGCTGGGGTAAAAACAAGAACTCCCTAAGCCTTTTCCTGGAGTCAGAGTAATCCTGGCCTTCCCATTTAAAGTGCTCCCTCATGGAATGCAAAGTCTCTGAAAATGAGAAATCCTCAGGTGGAGACGCTGTAGGAGTGGAATCATCCACATCAGAATCAGAATAGGTAGGATACTCCTGCAAATCTTCCACAGAAGATTCTGAAGCCTCTGAACACTGTTCAAAACTATCAAACTCGGTTCCACCCTAGGCCTCTTATCAGGCGGGGCATAGAACCCCTAATCATAGTAATCAAATCTTCTGCCATTTTAAGCATATGTTTCTTAGGTACAGAACCTGAAATGCTAGGAGAAGCCCCACTGAAGCTGAAGTAGGCCTACCTCTCAAAGAAGTTTTGGCAACAGAAGGAGAGGCCCTAACTACCTTGGGAAGAGAGGGAAGAACAGTCACCTGAGAAGCCCCTCAGCCTGGCCTACCTCCTGAGAAGGCACATCCTGCAAGAGTATAGTTTCTGCCTGGGACTCCATGGAAACTCCTGGCAAAACCTCCGGCTCCACTGAGCCTTCTAAAGAACCGGCGTCCGGGACTGCCGGTTCCTCAACCCTAGGCTTCACTGTTTTATCCTTGCGCTTCTTGGAAGCGGGCGTCGGAGCATCCGACGGCATTTTATAATTGCAACGCTTCCCAAACACTAACCTGGCACAGTCTAACCTCCTCTTAATAGTGCGTTTGTTAAACCTAGCACAAGAGCGGCAACCAACAACGTCGTGCTCAGGCCCTAAACAAGGTATACACAAGGTATGATAATCCCTATGAGGTATCTGTTTCCCACAAGAAATACAGTTATTCACTTTTTCTGACATCCGGTAAAATACTGAGGCAAGAAAAACTAAAATGTTCTAACGGGTACTTAGCCAACTCTGTTTCGGTCTGAAACTCCGGTTTGAAATATTTCAATCGCCAACCTGCACTCGCAAAACTGCTTCTGCATCGGACCATGCGGCAAAAAAGACTGAGGATATGACGTCGGTCATGCGCATTAGTACCCTGACGTACTGACGTCAGTCTAATGCGCCCTGACCGACGTCAGCCTTATACTCTGGTATTCGGGCCGACGGGACGCGGACTATACCCCAATAGTCAGGACTGCAGCAATGGAAGACGAAGAACATCACCAATTATTGTATACTCAAAACCAAACTAATGCATTTTTAAGATTCTTTCAAGGAATATATATCTTATGAGTGCCAGCCATTATATCCACTACATAGCTCGATTCAAAAAAATACACTCAAAATAGCACTCCATACACTTAACTGTGCCATTTAAAATACATATGATCCCATTCATAATCTAAAGTTGTATATCAAATCATTTTTATTCAATTCATTTAATTTCTTCAAGTATTGCATACTAAAATATAAAGTAAAATCTGACCACTGAACTCTTCTGTTACAAATACATAATTCAGTCAGCAAGTTTGTTCGCTCCATCTCTGGAGCATTAGAAATCATCAGCATCACATATAAATAAATAAGCAAGCAAACTATTACCTTCTAGTAAAAAAGACCATCTACAAAATAACTGAAATTAGGCTATTTCCAAACATCGCTTCCTACTATAAATAACGAGAAGGGCAGTAAACCAATCCCTTCACTCTATCCCCAGAACAGAGGAAGAGAACACCTACACTTTATTCAAATAAAGTCGTAAATAAACATAAATAATGTGCACAAACAATACAAAATAACTTATGAATAAACAAATTCAGTGTGACAGTCTATTCCATTGCATCAAACTGAGTCAGACTAAGGAACATCACAAACAAGTACGCACTATACAAATATATATATATATATATATATATATATATATATATATGTGTGTGTGTGTGTGTGTGTGTGTGTAAATAGGGAGATGTACTAAGACTCAGAATATTACCACTGAACTGGTTTAAAGAACAATATACATAAACTTATTTATAAAGTTCTACATTTAGGCAATCTGGACTTGATGCTTTCACTAATTTCCAGTGGCAACAGCAGAAACTATTTTACTTAAGAGAGAAGAGTCCAAGTAGTATTGTGGAGAGGTCTGAATGTACACATTATCAGCATTTTCAACATCCAAGTTGGATGAAGTGTAAAGTTTTTTGTAATAATCTGCAAATTCATCAGTAACAGCCCTAAGGTGTGCAACTTGTATGTGTGAGTGAATGGAGATTAAGGGGTATCTGCTTGTTGCTGTCATAATCTAGTAATTAAATCATAACCTTACAAGGTAGTTCTCCAAATCCTCTAGATAAACTGTAACATTTAATGGAGTTGCAATCAAGAGATTTAACCCAAAGCTCTTCATATCACTCTGGTGATCAACTGACTGTGGGACAAAAGTTTTGTTTATGTTGCTTTTGTAACTCTACGTCTTTTAACAAGGTCCTTTTATCACACCTCATTGTTTTCTTGGTTCTATCCGCAGCTAGCCTTTTACATTTTCCAGTCATAAATGCTGAAGTGTTAATCATCTTACTATGGGGTCTGTGACATTACTACTGTTAAATGTTGCACTTTAAGAGCTGATTAATGTTTTCTTGATGCAGAATAAGGGGAAAAACTCTCCAAGAAATAACTCTATAGATCTTAGAGGGGAAATATCAAGGCCTATGGTATGTCTGCACTGCATGCAGATAAGGCTTTGAAAACAAGCAGTATTAATTTGGGACTGCATTATATATTGCAGCACTTCAGTACTTTGATTTTTTTCTTCAGTACAGAAGTGGACAATATGCTTTCGAAGTGTTCTCCAAGAATTAGCCATATCAAACCCCACATTACTATCAGAGAGCTTCGTTGTCTTTGTTACATTCTGCTACCCTGGACTGAGCACTAAATTTCAGTCATTTCAAGTATTAAGAAATCACGTTCCACCTTAGAAATCAATAATTGACTAATCCATCTGCTAGTAGTTGTTCTAATGACTTCCACAGTCCTTGAGAGTTCTTTTCAAGGTTGACCAGATGTGGTAATTTTAATGATTGGTGGAAAATTGGCCCAGACAATGGAGATATTCCCCTAGTCTTTTATTTTTTTGATAAGTGCGTGGGATCTTTTGTTTTCATCAGTGCTACCATCAACTCAGGCAGTTGCATGTCTTAGTTTACCATCTCATTTGAAGGATAGAACACTCAGGAGTGCAGCACCCCCAAATGTTGTAGTGCGGTGCCAGTAATATAAAATTAATCTAGTCACTTGGGATGGGAAAACAATCCACATACTTTTGATCTTTTAGCTACCAGCTGAGAGCGCACCCCTGCATTACCAAGCTATAATTCATACCACACCTTTCGGCCACCTAACCTGGAGTGAAACACTAAAGGCGGAGGCGTGTCTATATTCATTAAGGATATCCACACCTCCAGGCTAGTTGCTCAGCATAATGCATCCAAGATTATCCAAGTGCAACTAACTCTGGGCAAGACAGCAATCCAAATTGTAACTTGCTAAAGATCCCCCACCATGCTCCAGGATTCTCACTCCTAATTTCTTGATACACTGGAAAATATTAGAGTACAAACCCAACATCCTAATAATGGGCGATTTCAACTACCCCACCATTACCTGGGAAAAATACTCATGTAACAACTCTTTTGCTCAACGTTTTCTGGAATTCATAAATTCCAGTGCCTTGGATCAACTTATCCACACCCCCACCAGGGGCAGCAATATCCTAGACCTGGTCATTACCAACATGGGTGACCAATGTTCCACACCAGAGGTCAATTCCTCGTTGGTCAGATCCGACCACAAACTAATCACCCTAGACATCCACATCCCTCCCCCACCCCCCATTAGGGAAACCACCGTAAAAAATTTCTCCAAAGCCAACTTCACGCTTCTTAAGACAGAAGTGGAAAACTTCATGACACCCATGCAGACAGACAACAGAGGTACGACTGCTGAATCCTACACAAATAGACTTTATAAGCACTTACACGAGTGCATGGATCGTGCTATCCCAAACAGAAAGTGCAATTGTGTACACTTACTATAAATGTAGATGTTTGAGTGTTTTCACTGTTGTAGTCATTACATTTGGGTTATCTGCCTGCAGGTAGCTCTCAGCTGGCCTGAATATCAAAGTCTTGGATTCCTGCGTTGGATGCTCTCTCTTCTTCCATGACGTCAGATCGTCAGGGGTATAAAACATGCAGCCGACGACATTACATCAGTTTTTCTTGCCCCAGATGTCAGGTGCACCCATAATGGAAAGCAATTATATGTTAAGTTACACCTCCAACAAAAAGCAAATACACCAGAAAGCTGAAATACACTAAACAAGAAGAAAGTATAGCCAAGAGAAGTCAGGGTGTTGGAGGGAGGGTAACCAGGACTGCAACAGTGAATACACTTGAACATCTACATTTATGGCAAGTGTATACAACTGTACTATGTTCTTCATGTTTCACTGTTGCAGTCGTTACATTTGGGTTGATTCCCAAAGGTAAGGAAGGGAGGAGGAAGTTAGAGAGCATTAGGACCAGCTATTAAGCCCTGCAAAACTGCAGTGGCAAAACCAGCTCTGGATTTAGAAAAAATAGGCATGTGGTAATGCTTGGTTAAGGTATGTACAGAGCTCCAGGTAGCAACTTCTAGGATGTCCCTGGTAGGGACACCTCTGAGAAAGTCTGCAGAGGTAGATGCAGCCCTGGTGAAATATGATCTTATCCCCTGTGTGGTAGGTTTTCCATGGTGCTTACAGCAGAAATTAATGCAATGGGCTATCCACTTAGAAATGGTTTGCTTTGAAATGGCCTTCCCCTCTGCCCCTGCAGTAAAGCTCACTAGCAAATGTTCAGATTTTCTGAGAGGCTTAGTCCTGTCCAAATAAAATCTAAGTTGCCTGTGCACGTCCAAAGTGTGCAGTATTTGTTCTCCTTTGTTTTGTGGATTTGGGAAAAAAGTAGGCAAATGAATGGACTGATTAAGGGCCACACTAGACACCACCTTGAGCATAAAGGAAGGACTGGTCCTGAGGGACACCCTGTCTGCATGGAAGATGATGAATGGCTCCACTGCCATGAGGGCCTGTAATTCAGACACTCTTCTTGCTGAAGTGATAGCTAGAAGGAAGGCTGTTTTCCAAGAAAGGAAATTCAATTCTGCAGTTGCAGCTGGCTCAAAAGGAGGTAGAGTGAGCTTTTCCAATACAAAGTTAAGGTCCCAGGCTGGAATAGGGGCTTCTCCAGGTGATCTTAAATTTTTGGCTCCTCTGAGGAATTGCTTTAGCAGGGGGTGAGAGAAGAGGGGTGGTTCAGTATAATAATGAGCTGAAATGGCAGAGGCATGAATTTTAATTGACGAGAAGGAAAGGCCCTTGTGTAGCATCTCTGTTAAGTACTGAAGAATATGCAGTAAGCTGGGCACCGTTGTGCCCATCCCCTGAGTCTGGCTCCAGGAACAGTATCTTTTCCACTTTTTCAGCATAGGATTTTCTAGTAATAGGCTTCCTTGCCTCCAGAATGACATCTAGCATCTGCTAACTGAGGGATGTTATTGGAGAGCTCAAGGAATTAGCCAGGCTGCAAGGTTCAGGGTTTGAAGTTGAGGGTGCAGAATCTGGCCCTCCTGCTGTGACAGCAGGGAAGGGGTCTGAGGCAGGTGCCATGGTTCCAGCTGTGACATATTGCACAAGAGGGGGTACCAGTGTTGGTGTGGCCAGTCTGGTGCACTCAGTATTGTCCTTGGTTTGTCCTGTTTGATCTTTAGCAGAACTTTCAAGAGGAGAGGCAGAGGGGGAAAGGCATAAACTGAGAGGCTTTCCCAGGTGAAGGACAGGGCATCCACTTGCCAAGCTTGACTGTGGGGAGTCCTTGTGCAGAATTTGTCCAATTGGTAGTTCTGAGGGGAGGGGAGTTCTGAGGGGGTCTGCCAGTGAATTTAGCTTGCCTGACAGGAATTGAGCTTGTAGGTGCACTTGGTAGCTCAAGGCTGTGTTCCACAGACCCATGGCTAGTCTGCAGAGAGGGTACGAGTGGGCTCCCCCCTGCTTGTTTATGTACCACATAACAGTGGTGTTGTCTGTCTTTACCAATAATTATCTTGGAAGAATGTGGCCCTTGAAGGCTGTCGGGGAATTCTGTACAGCTAACATTTCTTTTAGATTGATGTGCAGGTGCATCTGACTTGGGTTCCATTTGCCCTGAGTGCACCGCCCTGCCAAGTGAGCCCCCCATGCATAGTCTGATGCATCTGTTGTTAGTGTTTGGGCGGCAGGGGGTAGAGTGAATGGGAGCCCCTTGTTGTGGTAGCAGGCCTCTGCCCACCAAAGGAACTCTGTCTTTATACAAGGAATGATAGGAATCATTGATTCCAGTTCCTGAGAATGTTGACACCATAGGCTTTTTAGATACCACTGTAGTTTTCTCATATGCAGTCTTGCATATGGAATTAGTAAAATGCAAGAGGCCATGAACCCCAGGGCTTGCAGGATTTTCCTTGCAGACAGCTGGGTCTTTGTGGCCAGTAGTTTGAAGTAGGCTGTCAAACTTGTTTCTCTGGAGTGAGGTAAGCCATCTGGGAAGTTGTGTTCAAGCTTGCTCCCAGCAATACAATTTGTTGGCAGCGTACTAGATGAGATTTCTTTTCATTTATGGTGTACCCCAGTGAGGTTAGCAGTTTCTTTACAAATGCCAGATGATTTAGTAGCATGTCCTGGCTTTCTGCCTGAATTAGACAATCGTCCAGGTATGGGTATATTTGAATATTTCTTTGCCTGCAAAATGCAATGACTGGAGCTAGACACTTTGGGAATACCCTGGGCGCAGTAGATAAGCCAAAGGGAAGTGCAGAGAAATTTCCTGCAAGATTCCCTTATTGGAATGTGCAGGTAAGCTTCATTTAAGTCTAAGGTTGCCAATCAGGCATATTTGCCTAGCATAGGAAGCAGCTGTTGAAGTGTTAGCATTTTGAATTTTGGGATTACCAAAAAGGTGTTTAGAATAGACAGGTCCAGGATAGGATGCCAGGAGCTGTCTTTTCTGAGTACCAGGAAAAGTCTTGAGCAAAAACCTTGTCCCCTTTCTTCTGCTGGGACAGGTTGAATAGCCCTGATACTTAGAAGAGAGAGAGAACCTGCTGTTCAGCCTCTGCACACTGATTTGGGGGTAGGTCTGGCCAACTGTTTGGGGTTGGTAAGGTGTGGAAGTGGAATCTGTATCCTTGAAAAACTATATTTAAAACCCATTTGCCCTGGGTAATAAGTTTCCAGTTTTTTGCATGCAGGGCGATCTTTCCCCCTAAGGGAGTAGTCAGTTGAGCAGAGCTTGGAAGGTTTAAGGTTAAGTCATTGTGACATTTTTCCATAGGGGGTGTCTTACTACTACAGATTTGGAAGTGGGAGCCCCCCCACTGCTTAGGCCTGTGAGTACCTTGAGACTATAGCCTAGATGGTCTGCTGTTCCTGGGATTGGACTGAGAAGGCCTGGAAGAGACAAGAAAGGACCAATTCTTAGAAGGTCAATGCCTGCTAAATCTGGGAGGCTGAACTTGCAGGAAATCTTTAACAGTTTGCATAGATTTAGCTTTTTCCTCCATCTTTTTAAGGACGACTTCTGCTTTGTTGCCAAACAGGCTGTCTTGGACTAAGGGAGCATCCAGTAATTTAGCTTTAACATGATCTGGCAAATTCTGCTCCTTAAGCCAAGCATGCCTTCTAAGCACAGACCCAGTGACAGCAGCCCTGCACGATGCTTCTAAATAGTCAAAACCACATTGCAAAGTATGTTTACCAACTTGTTCAGCAGAATGCATTAAATCCTGTCATTCTTTATTCTCAGCACAGTCAGGAATCAAAATAATTTTTTGTTTAAGTAGTCCCATAATATGCTGCTGATACTTTAACATATGAAACTGGCAGTTTAAGGCCCTAATGGCCAAAGTAGCAGAAGTGTATACCTTCTTAACCCATTTGTCCAAGGCCTTGGAATCTCTGTCAGATGGGGTAGGGTTTTTGGCAGTATTAGCCTTAATGCCTTTAGGTCCTTGGGAAATGGTCTCTGGGTCCGCAGTAGGATTCTTGAAGAGGAACTTGTGAGAGTCAGCTACTCTGTAATACCCGTCAGGCTTCCTGGGAGCTAGAGGTAAAGTGTCTGGGGCCAAGCTAGATTCCAAGAAGGCATCATCTACAATGCCCAGTACCGGAGGGATAGCTAAGGCCTGTGTTGAGGGAGGAGTAAGAATTCCCTAAGCCTCTTTTTGGAGTCAGAATAATCCTGGCTTTCCCAACGGAAATGCTCCCTAAGAGTGTGCAAGGTTTCACCAAAAGAAAAATCTTCTGGAGGGGAAGCAGAGGGAATGGAATCCTCTGCATCAGGATCCTCATAGGTAGATAAGGGCAAATCCTGGTAATCAGAAGAAACAGAAATTTCAGAATTCCGATCAGAAGAATCAGAAGGAAAATCAGTTCTAGGTCTCTTAGAGGTTGAAGACTGGCTTCCCCTAATTAAAGTAATAAGGTCTTCAGCCATTCTTATAATTTGCTTTTTAGGCATATGGGCCTGACCATGCGGTTTGGATGTCAGTTTCTAGGCGTGGGTCGAGTTTTAGGCCTTGAAGAAGAAGATGGTGTCGGTTTGAAATGCAAGTCAGTAGGCCTGAATACACCCTCAGAAGCCGGTGCCTGCACAGCGGCTCCGGACCCATCCAAGGTAGAGACATCCGCAGGTTCCATAGTCGAAGAAGCATCTCGTGGAATACCAGACTCTGAATGGGTCTCAGTAAAGGCCTGTGAATCTGAAGTAGCGGGTATCAGGGGCTGCGAAAGCGCCTCACTGAGTACTGGTGAACTGGCAACTAGCTTAACGGAAGTGTCGTCGGCAGCTTTGGACCCATGCGGTCTGTCTCTGTCTTTATCTTTAAGTTTTTTCACAATGTCGGTAGTTGGATGGCTTACCAAAGCCATTTCTGGATAGTTAAACAGAGTACCAAAATAATTTGCTGCAAAAGGAACCGACGAAGAATAGTCCGGGGGTTGAATAAGGCACAAAACCGACAGAGAGGAACATTGTGCTCTGGGCCTAAGCAAGGAATGCAGTACGAATTAAAATCTTTATGAGGTATTTGCTTTCCACAGGTAATACAATTGTTAACTTTTAATGACCTCGATTAAGAGCAAGAAAAAGGATCCCCAGTGGGGTACTTAGCTTTTTTGAAGACTTCGGTTCTGAAACTTGAAAACGAAAATTTCAGGAGTCAGCTGACCGGCACTTCCAAACTGCTTCTGCTTCACGCACCGCACGGCAAGAAAGACTGGTGTAATGTTGTTAGCTGCATGTTTTACACCACTGACGACCTGATGTCATGGAAGAAGAGACAGCATCCGACGCAGGAATCCAGGACTTTGATATTCAGGCCGGCTGAGGGCTACCTGAAGGCAGATAACCCAAATATAATGACTACAACAGTGAAACATGAAGAGCATCCAAGATGCTATCCTCAAAATAAAAAGGAAGCCAATCTGGTGGTCCCCTGCCATAAACAAACTCTACAACAGAAGAAATAAACTGTTGCAAAAAAAGAGTAAAATCCCATGATTGGAGGAACTCCCTGGTCTGCCTCAGTAAGAAGCTGAGATCCCTCATAAAATCCTCCAAAGCTAGTTATGAAAACAAAATCGCCACTGATTCTAAAGACAACCACAAAGCATTCTATAGCTATGTCAAGAATCTCAATGGCAACACTCAGATCTGCTCTAAGTTACAGCACAATGTCACTAAATGTACAGAACCAACTGATATTGCCAACATCCTGGTAGCTAGGTTCAGTGCTAACTTTACCCCCCCTCTCACCCCTTAAAGGGCCCATCTCTATACCGGAAGAATGCAAAGTTCCTGTAATCATGGCTGCACAGGTAAAAACCACACTCTCCAAAACCAAGAACACAGCATCCATGGGACCGGACAACTTCCCAGGCTGCATTCTACATGAACTGCAGAATGAAATGGCACCCCACCCCTAAGCACTATGTTCAGTCATAGCCTCACCTCTGGCTTTGTGCCCACTGAATGGCACACAGCGACGGTTATCTCACTCCACAAAGGAGGAGCCACCACAGACCCTGGGAACTACGGCCCCATTAGCCTAACGAGCCTGGTCTGCAAGGTAATGGAATGTATCATCGTGGATCTTATACACAAAGACATTGGTAATTTCCAAACTATGGACCCCACCCAGTTCGGGTTTGTAAAAGGCAGATCATGTCTCTTAAACCTGATAGACTTCTTTGAAGCAGTCACCAAAGCCGTAGACGAGGGTAAGGTGGTTCACATAGCCTATCTAGATCTCGCCAAAGCTTCTGACACCATCCCCCACTCTGGAATTATAGATAAACTCACTAAACTAGGTATAAATCCCTATGTCACAAGATGGGTTGCCGACTGGCTCACTGACAGAACCCACACTGTGAAAGTAGCAGACTCCAAATCCGACTTCAGACCAGTGACAAGTGGAATACCACAGGGTTCAGTCCTGGGTCCTTTCCTGTTTGATGTCTATTTTCTGAAGTACAGGCTAACACAGAATGTCTTTGGCTAACGAAGTTCGCAGATGACTGCAAACTAGGAGCCATAATTGAAACTCTAACAATGTGGACATCCTACAAAAGGGCCTCATGGAGACAGATGCCTGGTGTCAAAAGCCATGGCCTCAAGCTCAATGCCAAAAAGTGCATTGTCATCCCCTTTGGTAAAAACTCTGTACCCATGAGCTACCACATAGGTGGTAGTCTACTTAACACCGAAAGTGTGATAAGAGACCTTGGGACACAGGTGGATGGTAGTCTCTCCTTTGATAATCACATTGCCACAGTAGTCAGGAAATCCTGCTACGTGGCACACCTCATCACAAAAGGTTTCTCATCCAGAAAAAAAGAGGTCATTAGTCCCCTCTACTCATCACTCATTAAACCCATTATAGAGTACAACACCCCTTTTGGTATGTACCTCACAAGACATCTATAACAACTGGAAAGGCCGCAAAAATACCTCACAAAGAGGATTACCGGCCTCAAACAGATGCCCTACGCAGACTGTCTCAAAAAACTCCAGCTTTACTCTGTCTATCACCTACTCAGAGGCGATCTCTGCCTAACATACAAAGTTATGTCAAACCCAGAGGATGGACATGCTCCACTTAAAGAAATCCCAATCCCTTTGAGCTACACACTCTAGGGACCTAAACCTTGTCAATACAATAAACAGAACATGCTGGAGGGATAGATTCCTGTCCCATAGACTTCCCATACTCTGGAACAAACTACCTATCTATATCAAACAAAGCTCCTCATTAGCATTTTTGAAGAAAAATCTTGATGATTGGATGGGAAATAGGAAATTCACCCCGGGGATCACCTCTGTGGCTCTGCTCGACAGGGGCACAGGAAAATAATTTTCTTGGGTGGCGAAAGCCAGGGTACTTGTTTGGCTAGGCTTATATAGGCCCTTGGGACAATAGCCTAGTACCTACCTATGAATCTATGAACTGTGATTTGAAAACAGTTTGATGCTCATCACTGCTACCAATATATGATGGCCACCAATATGTGACATCCCCAAGTTGGGCCAGTAATCAAGGAGCCTAAATCCTCACCACTGACACTGGAGATGGACATGCACTTGTAATACAAATGGATACACTCAGTACTTCCAGATACAGACCTCCCTGCATCAAGTATACTTTCCCTTAAGAGCACACACGGAACACACTCAGCCCAGGGTCTGCATGTCTGTATATCTGTCTCCCTCCAGGTCCCCAATAAGACTCCCACTGGTACAACTGTAGGGTTAGGTCCTCAGCCGAGTGTCCAAAACAGAATCCTCCAGCACCCTCTCTGTGAACCCAGTGCTTCGTGTCTGTGTCCCAAGTAGCTGACACACACACACTAAGATTTAATTTTCACACACCTGGGAAAAGCTGCCGGATTACCCGCTCTACCAGCTTTGCCCAGACTATAAGGTAGATTCACTGCCACCAGTCAGTTACTATAAGGCTCATACAAAAGGGGTGTCCAATTATACTGTGTAATATTAATACTAATATAAATGGTAGTAGTTGACCAAGACAGCTAAACCTTCTGGAGTGGCCAACACAGTGTCACCAAATAAATATACTCACTCTCAAAGGTCAAGTACTTTCTACAAGGACCAGCCACAATAAATGTTTTAAATATATTTAATAATAAATAATAAAACAGCATGAACATGATGTATATATTCACAGTAAACCACAGAGTTCAGATCACAGGAAATACGGAAAACAACATTCATGGTCAGACTCAGACCAATAAAGAAATACTATCTAAACTAAGCTTCACTATATTCCTGGTTAATCTAAAATAATTACTGTTCCCTAGTTAAGTTACTTACTACAGCAAGGCAAGATGCTGTGGGTGAGAGTCTTTCTAGTCAGGTTCCCCAAAACAGAATACTCCATACTCTGACATTTCTCCTTGTAATATCTAAAATATAATTTCCAAGAGGGCTGGCAGAATGACCTTATCTAGTCACCTGACTTTAGGTTCTCACAGTATTCCCCTTTGAAGTTAAGACAGGAATTTAGCATAGACAGCTACACATCTAAATGTTTATGGCAGTGCTTGGACCTTCCCCTCTTTTTACTGAACTAATGAACAAAGGCTTTTTCCATACCTAGAGTGTCTGGTCCTATTCAGCACTGTGGGGTACCATTTTAATGGTTTAACAGCTCATTTACATTTCCCTGATTTTTCTTAAAGTAAGCTAACTGGCACATTTAATTCAGTTGCAATAATACATATACATTTCTTTTCATTCCAGCAGGGTGCACTGTTGATACATTTTCACACAAGCAAAGCCCACAAATACATTTTCAGCACAAGCATCTGTACAAATCAGTTTGATAAAGAAATGAGGTACAGTTCTAATACATTTGTAACACAAGCATCTTGTATAAATCAGTTTGATATTCAAAGGACATATCATTCTTTACAAAACTCCAGCTGGCTATGCTGGAATTTGCCCATATCATCACAGACAGATTTAAAAAATATGTAGTACCAATCATGCAATGGTAACAGCAGTCACATTTCTAAGTCAACATAGACAAAGCCCTTGTGTACAATTACAAAATATGTATATGGCAGCAGATTGTCCTTCCCAGGCACCAACATACAAAACAAGACAGCTGACTTCCACTTAAAGAGAAGACAACTGGGTTTAATGCAATATCTAGGGGATAACGGAAGAAATGTAAAGGTACTGCAGCCTCCAAATGAGCTTAATGTTTTAATAGTCATGTGATTAAATAGGCATTATTGCCAAGAAAATAAAAATGATAATGTGGTGAAGTGGATACAATTGCATTCTGCTGCAATAAACTTTGCAAGATTCAGAATTTCATAGGAATCAGAAAAAGGAAAGCAGTCATGCTTTACACCTTCAACTATAGCATACATTAACGGTATACCACCTTCCAAGTGCAAATGTTCTACAATGACACCCCAAAAAGCCATCTGCAATAAAGCCCCCCACAAAAAAAGAGACTACAAAAATAGTACAGTATTAACATAACATGTGATGTGTGTGCCAAGGTAAAGGACCTCTCTGGGGGGGGGGGGGGGGGGGCAATAAATATAAAACCAAGTTAAAAGAAAAAAAAAGATATACACATTTAAATGAGTAACGTTCACATCTATCCAATTAACTATTATAAACTTTTATTACAAATAAATGAAAGTTATGTACTTACCAGAACGAAAGAACTGTGTTGTCTGCTTCCGTCCTTCCTCAAAGGATGCCTTCAGACTCAACTTCAGTCGCTCTCAAGCTTCAGATCCAATGCTCAGGCTCTTTCCCCTTAGTCACAATCCCTTTGCAACATGCAAGTTATCTCAGATAGAGTTTGCCTGCAACACCAAGACAAACAATGTACATATATCTCCTCAAAGGCACTTAAAAAAATTAGCAGAAAAATCCAGGCAACAGGATAGAAAGCAAGAAAGACAGAAACCAGCTGATGTGTAGGTTTGAAAGCAAGTAAATAAGGGTAACTCAGAAAGGTCATTCCAGGAATGAATGAATAAATTAAATAAATAAAGGATGAGGAAGAAGGGGGGAGAGTTAAGGAAGGATGGAAGCAGACTACAGAGATCTATCATTATGCTAAGTATATAACTTTCATATCTCATGTTGTTCTCTTTTTTTCGGCTCCTCAACAGATGGGACAGAGTTCCCAGCTACCATAACACTTGGGAGGTCTCATGGAAGGATATTCCAAAGCACAGCCAAACCAAAGGCTCTTGACCTTGCTTGTATAACCAGTTTATAATAACAAAAGAAAGTATGGACCATGGACCAAGTAGCAGAGGCAAATATGTCTTCAACAGATACCCTGGAAAAGGAAGCTGTGAAAGAGGCTACAGATCTCATTAAATGAGCCTTCGGAGATTTGGATAATGACAAGCCCTTTTCTTTGTAAACATGGGGTATACAGTCTGAAAGCTAACTGGAGTGTGTAACCTTGGACACTCCCTTACCAATCCCTTACCAATCTTGACCGAAAACTGATCAGACTTATTGTCTTAGTTTGCTGTAAATAGAAAGTACAGTTGTGTACGCTTACCATAAATGTAGACGTTTGAGTGTATTCACTTTGCAACCATCACCTGTGGGGTTATCCCTGCTGTGGTAGCCCTCAGCCAGCCCCAATACCAGAGTCAATGTTTTTCTGCATTGTCTGCTGTCGCATGCTGCCTGACGTCAGGTCGTCAGTACTATAATGGAAGGCAGCCAACACCATTACATCAGTTTTTCCTGCCCTAACCAGTCAGAGGCCCAAGTAAATATGGTAAAGGTGGCCCTGGTGGCTAAAAGCCACCGTTAGAAACTTATGTCTCCCTAAAGAATGAAGATATAAGGGGAAGGAGGGTGGGAAACCAGGACTGCAACAGCGAATACACTAGAACATCTACATTTATGGTAAGTGTACACAACTGTACTATGTTCTTCGTGTTTCACTGTTGCATTCATTACATTTGGGTAGAATCCCAAAGCTATGGTTGGGAGGCTGGAGCTAAACAGCATTAGGAGCGGCTATAAGGCCCTGCAGAACTGCAGTGGCAAAGCCTGCCCTGGATTTAGAGCAGAGAGGCAAATGATAATGCTTTGTAACGGTGTGAACAGAACTCCAAGTAGCAGCCTCTAGAATGTCTTTGGTTGGTAATCCCCTTAGAAAGGCTGCTGAAGTCGCTGCAGCTCTAGTGGAATGAGACCTAATGCCCTTGGGTGCAGGTTTGCCATGGTTTAAGTAACAGAAATGGATGCAGTGGCTTATCCACTTTGAAATTGTCTGCTTTGATATAGCCTTGCCTTCTGATCCTGCAGCATATGTCACTAGTAATTGCTCAGTTTTTCTTAGAGCTTTAGTCCTGCTTAAGGAGAATCTTAGCTGTCTGTGTACGTCCAAGGAATGCAGAATTCTCTCCCCTTGTTCTGCGGATTTGGATAAAAGGTTGGCAGATGAATTGTTTGGTTAACAGCCACACTGGAAACCACCTTAGGCATAAAAGTAGGATTTGTCCTCAGAGATGCTCTGTTTGGGTGAAATATAATAAAAGGCTCTACAGCTATGAGGGCCTGTAGCTCTGAAACTCTTCTTGCTGAAGTAATTGCTAGTATCAGAGCTGTTTTCCATAAGAACTTTTTATCAGCGGTAGCAGCTGGTTCAAATGGAGGCAGGGTGAGCTTTTCCAACACATAATTGAGGTCCCCTAAATTTTTGGCTCCTCTAAGATACTGCTTTAGTAAAGGATGAGAAAGGATTGGCGGCTCTGTATTGTAATGAGCCGAAATGGCAGAGGCATGAACTTTAATTGATGAGAAAGATAGGCCTTTGTCAAGCATCTCCGTTAAGTATTGCAAAATCTGAGGAATATTTGATTCTGCTGTATCAGTTCCTTGTGCTTGATTCCAAGCACAGAATATCTTCCATTTGTCAACATAAGATTTTCTAGTACTAGGCCTTCTGGCTTCCAAAATGACATCCATCACAGCTTTACTGAGAGGAGTTGTTTGTATGACCACATGATAAGCCATGCTGCCAGGTTCAGAGTCTGTAGTTGATTGTGCAGGATCTGATTGTTTTGCTGGGACAGTAGTTGTGGTCTTTGAGGCAAGGTCCAAGCTGGGTATTGAGACAAGCTCCTTAGGATTGGGTACCAGTATTGGCGGGGCCAGTCCGGGGCAATTAGTATCATCTTTGGTTTCTCTTGTCTGACTTTTAGGAGGACCTTGGGGAGAAGAGGCAGAGGCAGAAAGGTGTAAACTGATAGGTTTTTCCAACTGAAGGATAGGGCGTCCACTTTCCATGCTTGTCTGTGATAAGTCCTTGTGCAGAATTTTTTCAATTGATAATTTTGAGGAGAGGCAAATAGATCTAAGTCTGGGCTCCCCCATTTCTCTGTTATCATGCTGAAGACTTGTGGATTTAGTTTCCACTTGTGAGGATCCATAAGGTTTCTGCTTAAATCGTCTGCCAGAGTGTTTTGTTTTCCTGGCAGAAATTGAGCTTGAAGCTGTATTTGGTAGGTCAAAGCTGTGCCCCACAGTGCCATGGCTAATCTGCATAGGGGGTATGAGTGTGTGCCCCCTTGCTTGTTTATATACCACATGACTGTGGTTTGTCCATCTTTATCAGTAGTTGTCCTGGATGAAGTGAGTCTTTGAAGGCTGTTAGGGCATTTTGAACAGCTGGCATCTCTTTCTGGTTGATATGTAGATGCATTTGTTTTGGTGACCATATGCCCTGAATGCATCTTCCTGCCATGTGGGCCCCCCACGCATAATCTGATGCTTCTGTTGTTATGGTTTGGCTGGCAGGAGGTAGAGTGAATGGCCGTCCCATGTTTTGGTGACATGCCTTTGCCCACCATAGAAACTCCTGTTGCAGGCAGGGAATGAGAGGAATCATTGTTTCCAGACTGTGAGAATGTTGATTCCATAAACTTTTTAGGTACCACTGAAGCTTCCTCATATGCAGTCTTGCATATAAAATCAGTAGGATGCAGGATGCCATGAAGCCCAGAGCCTGCAGAATTTGTCTTGCAGAAGACTGGGTTTTTGTTGCCATCAGTTTGAAGTAAGTAGTCAGTTGCCTTTGCTTGTCTGATGTGAGGTAAGCCATCTGGGCAGTCGTATTCAAGCTTGCACCCAGGAATGTTATCTTTTGAGAGGGTACCAGTTGTGATTTCTTTTCGTTTGTGTACCCTAGGCATGTTAGAAGCCTTTTCACAATGCCAGGTGTCGAAGAAGAATGTCCTTGTTCTCTGCTTGAATGAGACAGTCGTCCATGTAAGGATATATTTGTATACTTTTTTGTCTGCAAAATGCAATTACTGGTGCCAGGCACTTTGTAAAGACCCTGGGCGCAGTAGATAAGCCGAAGAGCAGTGCAGAGAATTGGTAATGCATTAAGCCAGCCTTGAATATGAGGTATCTTCTGCACGATTGTCTTATTGGGACATGCAGGTATGCCTCTTTTAGGTCTAAAGTCACCAGCCAAGCATTCTTGCCCAGCATGGGCAGAAGCTGCTGCAAAGTCAGCATTTTGAATTTTGGAATGTCCAGGAATGTGTTCAAAATCGATAAATCCAGTATTGGCCACCAGGCCTTGTCCTTTCTGGGTACCAAGAACAGTCTTGAGTAAAAACCTTGTCCCTTTTCCTGTTCTGGTACTGTCTGAATGGCCCCCATATCCATGAGGGACATAACCTGTTTCTGTGCCAATGCCCATTCATTTTTTGGCAGATCTGGCCAACCATCTGCAATTGGCAGACTGTGGAAATGGAATATGTATCCCTGTGATACGATGTTTAGTACCAACTTGTCCTGGGTTATTAACTGCCAATTTTGAGCAAAAAGTGCTAATTCCCCCCCCTATGGGTGCTGCCAAAAGATAAGTGTTTGGTGCAGGCAGAGGGAAGTCATTGAGATTGCTTTCTGTAGGTTTGCGCTTTACCTCCTCCAGATTTGGAGGTGGAAGCTCCCCATTGCTTTGATCTGTACGAATCTTGCGCCTGGTATCTGGAACCCTTAGGGCGTCTGGATTTGCCCCTTTGAGCTCTGTCTGACACAGGAAAGGATCAATTTTTTGTAGGCCAGTGTCTACTGAATCTTGGTGGCTGCACTTGTAAGAAGTCTTTAACAGTTTGCATAGACTTAGCTTTGTCTTCCATTTTCTTTAAAACCTCTTCTGCCTTAATACCAAACAGAATCATGCTGTAAAGGTGCATCTAGCAATTTAGCTTTAACATGTTCAGGCAAATTTTGTTCCTTTAACCAGGCATGCCTCCTAATCATCGATCCAGTAACTGCGGCCCTGCAAGAGGCCTCTAAGGAATCAAAACCACATTGCAAAGTATGCTTTCCAACTTGTTCAGCTGCATGCAATAATTCATGCAATTCTTTATTTTCTGCACATTCTGAAATCAACATCATTTTCTGTTTCAGCAATCCCATAACATGTTGTTGGTACTTAAGCATATGAAATTGACAGTTTAAGGCCCTGATTGCCAAGGTTGCAGATGTATAAACCTTTTTTCCCCATCTGTCCAGTGCCCTTGAATCTCTATCAGAGGGGGTAGGATTTTTTGCTGTTGAGGCCTTAACTCCCTTTGGACCCTGTGAAATAGTTTCAGGATCAGCAGCAGGGTTTCTAAATAAAAATTTATGTGAGTCAGGGACCCTGTAATATCTTACTGGGAGCCGGAGGTAAGGAGTCAGGGGACAAGCTTGACTCCAAAAACACATCATCCACAATGTCTAAAACAGGGGGAATGGCTAAAGGCCTGTGCTGAGGGAGAAGAAGGAAATCCCTGAGCCTCTTCTTTGATTCTGAGAAGTCTTGACTCTCCCAGTGAAAATGCTCCCTCAAAGTATGCAAGGTTTCGCCAAATTAATAATCCTCAAGAGGAGATGCAGATGGAATGGACTCCTCAGCATCAGAATCTTCATAAGGAGGCACAGATAATTCCTGATCAGAAGAGGAATCAGAAGAAATAGAAACCTGATCTGAAGATTCATAATCAGTGTCTTGCCTAGGCCTCTTATCAGGAGGGGGAATGGGTACCCCTGATCAAGGTAATAAGGTCTTTAGCCATTTTGATAATCTGATTTTTAGGCATAGAGGCCTGTGCACGTGGCTCAAGTGTCGTTTTTTTAGTTTTTGAAGTTGCTGTAGTCTTTGGTTTTGCAGCTTTCGTCGGTTTGATATACAAATGTTGAGGTCTGAATACACCCTCAGAAGCTGGTGCCTGCTCAGTGGCTCCGGACCCATCTGAGGTAGATACATCCGTTGGTCCAATACCTTGAGTATCTCGCGGCATGCCGGACTCCACATGGGTGTCGGTAGAGGCCTGCGACTTGAAGGTAGTGGGTATCAGGGGCTGCGAAAGTGCCTCACTGAGTACCAGCGAACCGGCGACTGGCTTAGGAGAAGCTTCGTCGTCGGTTTTGGATTTTGACTGCCTTTCTCTGTCCTTTTCTTTGCATTTTTTTTATGTACTCCGGTAGTCGGATTAATATCCGACGACATTTCTGGGTAGTTAAATATGTTTCCAAAATACTTTGATGCAAACATATACCGACGCTTAACAGTGCGTTGGTTAAATCTAGCACAAAACCGACAGCCAGGCACGCTGTGATCAGGGTCTAGGCAAGGAATACAGTATAAATGGAAATCCTTATGCAGTATTTGCTTCCCACAAGTAATACAATTATTAACTTTTTCTGACATTGGTAAAAAACAAGAAAAAAGTTTACCCAACAAGGTACTTAGCTTTAGTGAAGACTTCGTTTCTGTAACTCAAACTCGAATATTTCAGTAGTCGGCCGACTGGCACTTGCGAAATGCTTCTGCTTCGGGCACCGTACGGCAAGAAAGACTGAAGAAAATGGTGTTGGCTGCATGTTTTATACCCCTGATGACCTGACGTCATGGAAGAGGAGACAGCAACCGACGCAGGACCCAAGACTTTGGGATTCAGGCCGACTGAGGGCAACCTGCCAGCAGATTACCCAAATGTAATGACTGCAACAGTGAAACACAAAGAACATCAGGGGCCCCTTGTTTGTCTTTACAGCATTAGCCATACTGATAGTTTGAGAGTCTGCAAGTCTGGGTGCATCCCCCCTCCCACCTGAGTTAAGAGGTCTGAGATCAGGGGAAGCTGCCTCGGAGGCTTTAAGGTCAGGCTGCACAGTAAGGGGTACCAATGTTGTCTGGGCCTTATTATAATCAGTACCTTGGGAATAGGAGGCAGAGGAGGGAATGCGTACACAAACAGGGTGTTCCAGGGGAAGGTCAAGACATCCACCTTCCACGCTAGGTGGTGATACTCCCTGGTACAGAATTTCTTTAGCTGATGGTGGAGGTGCGAAGCAAAGAGATCCACCTCCGGAGTCCCCCACGCCTGAGTGATTTGCAAAAAGATTTTTCTGTGGAGCTGTCATTCGTGGGGTCCAGTAAGTTTCTGCGTAAGTGGTCTGCCAGGGTGTTGTTGATCCCTGGTAGGTATTGGGCTATCAGATATAGACCAATGAAAGAAGCTGTCAGCCAGAGGTTCAAGGCTAGCCTGCACAGAGGGTAAAATTGAGTCCCTCCCTGTTTGCTGATGTACCACATTACTGTGGTGGTGTCTGTTTTGATAAGGAGAACCCGTGGCTTGAGATGGGGTTTGAAGGATGTCAGAGCCTTTTGTACTGCCATCATTTCCTTCTGGCTGATGTGTAAGGGAAGGTGCTGGGCATCCCAAAGACCTTGGGTGCACCTGCCTTCTAGGTGAGCGCCCCAAGCTATGTCTGAGGCGTTGGTGTAATGTCTTCCCAGTTGGGTGGTGGGTGAAGGAAAGACCCTTGTTCTGGGCAAAGGCCCCTGCCCACCAGAGAAACTCAGCCCTTATACAGGGGATCAGAGGGAGAGAGGTCTCTAGGGGTTGAGAATGCTGACACCAAAGGTTCTTTAGGTACCAATGAAGTTTTCTCATGTGAAGCCTGGCCAGAGGAATTAGAAGGATGCAAGATGTCATGTACTCCAAGGCTTGCAGGAACTTTCTCACAGTGAGGTGACTTCTGGAAGCCAGCAGTGTAAAATACAGAAGCAGGAAGCTCTGCTTTTCTGGGATAGGAAGGCCATTTGGGATGCTGTGTCCAGCAGTGCTTCCACGAAAATGATCTTCCTGGAGGGTGTTTGCCTTGATTTCTTCTCGTTGATGGTGTACCCTAAGGAGGTTAAGCAGGGTTTTGATAAAGAGGAGGTCCTTGAGGAGCTTTTCTTTGCAATCTGCCTGAATGAGGCAGTCGTCCAGATAAGGGTAAATTTATACATTTTTCTGTCTGCAAAAGGCTATGGCCGGGGCTAAGCATTTGGTGAATACCCTGGGAGCAGTAGATAAGCCCAAGGGTAGTGCAGAGAACTGAAAGTGTTGTGAGCCTGCTCTAAAGCGAAGGAACTTCCTGCTGGATTCACTTATGGGGAAGTGGAGGTAGGCATCTTTTAGATCCAGGGTAACTAACCAGGCGTTTTTTGTCAGCACAGGCAGCAGATGCTGCAAAGTTAGCATTTTGAATTTTGGGACCACTAGGAAGGTGTTCAGAATGGATAAATCCAGGATGGGGTGCCAAGTGCCATCTTTTCTGGGTACAAGGAATAGTATGGAATAAAAACCTTTGCCTATTTGATCTGAGGGGCCAGGTTCTACTGCCCCTTGGGATATGAGAGTTTGGACTTGTTTCAATGCTGCCCACTGATTTGGAGGTAAGTCTTGATACCCTCTTGGAATTGGGAGTAATTGAAGGAGAATTTATATCCCTGAAAAATTATCTTTAAGACCCATTGGTCCTTGGTTACAGAGAGCCAATTTTCTTTGCAGAGGGAGAGCCTTCCTCCTAGTTTTTGGTGAGTGGAAAGAGGGCAGAGGGGGGAGAGGGAGCCATTGAGAGTTTATGCCATAGAGGGATGGCTTAGAACTCCCAGCCTTTGGAGCAAAAGTGGTCCACTGTTTGGTTCTCTGTTGTCCCTGGGATAGGAGTCTGGGTGGTCTGTTCCTGCGGGGCTTACATTGATCCTGTCTGCTAGGTGAAGGAAAGGACCAGTGTTTTAAGGGAAAGCTCCTGCTGAACCTAGGAGGTTGTACCTGAAGGAAGTCTTTTACTGTTTGCACAGATTTTGCTTTGTCTTCCATCTTTCTAAGCACCGCTTCTACTTTTACTCCTTATCCAAGGGTGCATCGAGTAATTTAGATTTGACATGATCAGAGAGAGGTTGTTACTTCAACCATGCATGTCTCCTAATGATAGATCCTGACACTGTTGCCCTGCATGAGGCTTCTAGGGCATCATATCCACAGTGTAATGAGTGTTTAGCCACTTGACAAGTAGAGTGCAGTAAATCTGCTAACTCTTTCAAATTGGCACAGTCAGGTAAGGTTGAAATCTTTTGTTTTAATAGTTCCAAAGTATGTTGATATTTTAACATGTGGAACTGACAGTTGAGTGCTCTGATAGCTAAGGTTGCAGAGGTGTATACTTTTTTAGCCCATATGTCCAGAGCTCTGGAGTCCTTGTCAGAAGAAATAGGACTTTTTGCAGAACTAGCCTTAGCTCCTTTTGGTCCCTGTGTAATGACCTCTGGGTCTGCAGCAGGATTTCTGTACAGGCATTTGTGAGAATCTGGTACTCTGTAATACCAGTCAGGTTTTCTGGGAGCATGTGGGAGGGTGTCAGGAGTTAAGCTGGATTCATGGTAGACATCATCAACCACCTCAAAGATTGGAGGGATGGCCAAGAATCTGTGCCTGGGCAGGTCTAGAAACTCTCTCAGTCTTTTCTTAGACTGAGGGAAGTCCGGAGATTCCCAGTGGAAATGTTCCCTGAGGGTGTGAAGGGTTTCCCCAAGGGAAATATCTTCTGGTGGGGAGGCAAAAGGGATGGATTCCTCTGAATCTGAATCCTCATAAGCAGTCAGAGGTTGTTGAAGTCTGGGGATTCCCAGTGGAAATGTTCCCTGAGGGTGTGAAGGGTTTCCCCAAGGGAAATATCTTCTGGTGGGGAGGCAAAAGGGATGGATTCCTCTGCATCTGAATCCTCATAAGCAGTCAGAGGTTGTTGTTCTTCTCCAAAATCTGAATAATCAGACTCCTCAGAATCCTGTTCTGTTAGTATTTCAGGAGAAAGGTCTCTTTTCCTTTTAGAAGGAGTGGCTGACTACCCCTGATAAGAGTGATAACATCCTCTGCCATTTTAAGCATTTGAGCGTGGGGTGGTGGAGCAGGGATAAAATGGTGACTAGAGGTAGTTTTCCTAGGCGTGGCCTTGCCTCTAGGCCTAAGAGTATCCAGTGGTCTGAGAGAAATGGCAGTCAGAGGAGAAGACGTCAGTTTTTGTCTAAATTTGGTAGTGTGAAAAATCTCTTCAGAAGCCGGTGCCTGCGTCGAGGCTCCGGACCCAACCAAGGCAGAGACAACCAAAGGCTGAGAAGACGAAGAAGATTTCTGCGGCATACTGGTCCCAGAAAGGGTCTCAGTAGGGGCCTGCGAAGGTATCAAACTGGGCATCAGGGGCTCCGAAGGAGCCTCACAATTCCAGAGAACTGACTACCTGCCTAGCAGTAGAGTCATCAGAAGGCTTAGTCTTGTGTGGTCTCTCTCTATCTATCTTTATCCTTACATTTTTTCGGAATGTCTATGGATTGTTGGCTGAAGGACGCCATTTCAGAATGAAAATATCTGGCTACAATAAGAGCTCTACGACGAATGGTTCTCACATTAAAGAGGAGCACAGAACCGGCAACGGGGAACATCGTGGTCTGGGGCTAAACAAGTGACGCAGTATGAATGGAAGTCTCGGTGAATGATTTGCTTTCCACAGGTGAGACAATTGTTAACTTTTTTGGACATCAGTAAGTGCAAGAAAAAAGGATCCCCAATGAGGTACTTAGCTTTAGATGTTTTCAGCTGTAATTCAAACTCTGGTAGCGACCGACCGGCACATTTGCGAACTGCTTCTGCTACGGGCTTCACGGCAAGAAAAACTGATGTAATGGCACTGATATCCTGACGTCAGGCAGCAAGTGACAACAGCCGACGCAGAAAAACACTGACTCTGGTAATATGGGCCAGCCTAGGGCTGCCGCAGCAGGGATAACCCCACAGGTGATGACTGCAACAGTGAAATACGAAGAATATCCACAGTTGATGGTACACATCTAGCAAATGTAGTACATATTCTCCCTTGCTGGAAAAAGTTGGAAAGAATACTGGTAGATTGATTGATTGACTGACGATTTAGAAGCCAATTAAGGAAGAAAGGAAGGGTTGGTTCTCAAGGATACCCTATCTTTGTGAAAAATCAGGTAAGGAGGTTCTGAAGGTAAGGAATGGAGCTCTGAAAACCCCCTGGCACAGTTTTCCACAATAGGAACTTAAATCAACTTTGGCCACAGGTTCAAAAGGAGGGCCCATAAAGGCCTGCAACAGAATAGTAATATCCAAAGGAGGTAATGATTCCCTGAATGGAAGATGAAGAGTAGTATCCACGAGAAATGCTTTGTATATCTAAGGGATGCAATGGGAATATGATCTTTGATATGAAAAGAAGATATAGCCGCAAGCTGCACCTTAATAGTGGAAAAAACTAACTCCGTCATTAAAGAGAGATGCCAGAAAATCCAGAATGGCCGGAAGAGGGTCCGAGAGGGGATTTACGATTTTGCTGGAGGCCCAGACAGAGAAAAACTTTTATACTTACTTTTATAAATCTTCCTGGTAGAAGGTCTCTCGGAAGAGGTCAAAATGTAAATGATGGGAGAAGAAAGCCTAGATTGTCTAGCCATCATCTGAAATGGAGAAAACATGGTCAGTTTGAGAGACTGTGAATGATCAAGTGAGGCAACCTTGACAGGTGAGGCAGGAGGTCTGGAGCTGAACTCAACACCCAGGAAGGATGTAATAGAAGGGGCCAGAGGAGGAACCACACTTGTTGAAACCAGTAGGAGTTCTAAGAGGATGACCATGATCTTCCTCCCCAATGCTTTCTGCAGGAATTTGGGCATTAAAGGTTGCAGCAAGGTAACCCCCAGTATTTGAATATGAGCTCTGCTATAATTGGATTGAGGGACCACTCATGAGGAAGAAGGATAGACCTGCTCAGGTTGTCTGCTAGAACAGTGCAGATCCCTGGAATGTGCATTGCTATCAGAAAACAGTGGGAAGACATTGTGCACTGCCATACTCTCAAGGCATTCAACACTAGCTATAAGATTGGGTTCCTCCTTGCTTGCTGATGTACCATACCACCTACATGTTGTCTGTTTTGACAAATAGCACACCCAAGGGGAGAGTCCTACATTGCCTGCAATGCTAGGAGGACTACTCTCATCTCCAAAATGTTGATGTGAAGATTATCTGCTGGAGATCATGCGACTTGGACTGCCCTTCCCAAGAAAAGCAGCCCCCCCCCCCCCAACTCCCATCACTGGTGGAAAGCATCCATTGTCACAATGGCTTGGGGTGATAGTAGAGCAAAGGGGCATCCCAGAGATTTGTAAATCTCCATTAATAACACTCAAAAGGATAAGGGATGTTGTCTGATAGACTGCAGGACTGACAAAGTCCACTGTAGAACTCTTATATGGTATCTGACCAGCAGATTCAGGGGGATCACAGCATCACTAAGGCTTGCCTGTGAAGAGCAAGGTTTGAGAGAACTTGACAATCTGAACTTTTTGTATCTAAGACAGCGCCGATAAATTCCAAGGACTGAACAGGCTGAAGCTTGGACTTGACTATATTCTCTGTTATCCTGAGATTCGAGCAAAAGAGGAGCAAGCAGCTCCTGGCCTGAATAAGTAGATTCCTGGAGGGGGCTGGTGATGAAACAGTTGTCCAGATAAGCAAACACCTGGAACACCAGCAGATGGAAATGAGCTGCAAACAATGCCATACACCTGGTGAACATCCAGGGGCTGTGGTTTGACCAAAGGACAGGGCTCTGAATTGGAAATGACTGGCTCCCAGCCTAAAGGAAGGAAACCTCCTGGATCATCTATCCATCTTTATGTGGTGGTACGCATCCTGGAGATCAATGCAGCACATCCAGTCATTTTTCCACTTAGCAAAGGGAGAACAAACTACTCTGTGCCCATCCAGAACTTTGTTTGCCTTACAAACCTGTTTAGATGGCTTAAGTACAGGACTGGCCTTAGGTCCCAGTTTTTCTTTGGCACTAAAAAAATCTGAGTAAATTCCAGATTCTCTCTGGTCTAGTGGGACCTCCTGGATGACTTGATTCTTTAGAAGCTTCCTTATCTCTGAAGCAGCTGCTTCCCTTTGTGAGGGTGGAACACTGGGAAGCTTATTTGTGGGTACAGGGGGAGAAAGAAAGGAAATACAGTAGTCTCTGTTTATTATCCTCTGCATCCATACATTTTAGGCAATGGGCTTCCAGGTTAACAGATAGAGAGAGAGTGGCCCCCTGAATGCCTCCTGACAGCAGCAGTTGTGCAAATGTTTAGGAGTGCTGCTAGGACCTCTCCGAGAAAGGAACCCAAAAGTCCTGGTTCTGCTGACCACCTCTGCCCCCTGGGTGATGTCCACCATTAGAGTTCCCCCTCAGCTGCAGGAGACTTTGTCCCCAGAAATGTCAGAAAAGAACCCTTGCAACTTACAGAACCAAAGTTTCTTACCACCCATCTGATTCCTTGAAAAGGTCATGGGGGGGGGGGGCAGAAAACTGGATTCCTATGGCAGATAGGGTCTTGCTGTCTTCGATTCTGGAAAACATTTCTTTGACTTTCAGACTGAAGAGGGCTGATCCATCATTCCATCATGAAATGTTCTGCAAAATCACAAAGCTGTACCCAGGCAGGCTCCTAACAGTGATGCTGGTGTCTGCTGCTTTTGAAGTGCCTTGTGTGGAACTGGAAATCAGTCACATCAAGACACTGGATAAAGACTGAAGGGTAGCCATCTGCTTCTTAGATAGGGACCCTAAGAGAGATAAGGAGAGCCCCTTGGTCAAATGACTCAGAAAATGAGTGACATTTCCCAAAACTCAGCACCCTAACTGCAAAGGTTATCAAAGTGCAGACTTGCTTCCCAAACTTGGCTAACATATGAGACTTCTTGTGCAGTGCATGGACAGTGGAATTCTCTTCAGCCAGTTCAATTTAAGTGGCTGTTGCCACTACCGCTGAATCCACAGCAGGGCACTTGCTCCAGTGGGAATGATCCTTGGGTGACAAAAAAATTGTCAGGCTTTCGAGAAATAGGCTCTGCTATCTCTGGTTCCTTCCATGCCCATTTGGACATTAGGCCTACCATCTCAACTGTGGGAGGAACCACCTAAGATGCAGATGGGCCAGCACTGAATGTCTCATGGAATACTGACTCCTCTCGGGAAGGTGCTTCAGTGGACCACAGCAATTCCGAAATTTCTCTGAATGTGACATCCTCAAGAGGAGTTCTCCTTCACTGAAGTCAGTATCTTCTATAAGTGATCCCTGAAGGGAATCAGTGAGTCTCCTTTTACACTTATGCTTCAGGTACATCTCTTTGGTGGGATGTTCTGGAGAGGACTCAGAAGCTGAGAGTGGTTCATCAACAAAAATGGGCTCAAGGCTTTTGGAAGCTGGCTATCTCGATGGGACAAGATGAGCAGGCTCAGGACCCACAGAAATCCTGTGGGGACGAGAAGGATCAGAACTCAAAAAAGAAGTCTGCTCTCTGAGTCAAGAGAGTATTCTTCCAAGCATCTCAAAAGCCAAGCCTGAGATGGATCCAGGGGGCTTCAGTGAAGGAGCAGAGGAACAGAGACCCCTAGGGAAGGCTCATCCAGAGAAACCACTTGGCTCAGATCCAAAGTTGATACCGAAGCTAAGCTGTCCAATGCCAAAACACCAAGGAATAGTAATGTATCTGATGGGCCTGGCCCCAAAATACCCCAAGACCCGATGTTGACTACATGGTTCTGAGATTCAGTAAGCTCCAAAACAGAGTCAACTGAATCAAAGAAAATGCTGGAGTCAAAGACCATGTCTTCAGATCCAATGAAGACCCACCCAAGCAGGAACTATGATCAAACTGCGCCAATGAGGCAGGGCAGATCAGGGAAGGAGATAGAACTTGGCAGGGTGAAGAGAGAAGTCTCCTAGATTCAACAGTAGTCAGAGTCCTGAGGATCCCCAGTTGGATTTGGGTCCTCAGCAATTTCCTCATCAACCTGTCTATGTCAGCCTCAGACAGGTTCCTAGAGGACCTGGCTGAGCAAAAGAGGAAGAAGGTCTGGAGATCCAGTGAGAGGATACCTCTTGAGATCTTAATCTTGGGGATATCATCCCTGAGGAGAACTGCAGTTCCTGGACAGGCATAGTATCGGATCCAAAGAGGATCAGTTCCAAGACCAAAACTGAGGATTCTGTAACCTTTGGAAATGAAGCCTAGGAAGGAGATTGCTCTGGACACATTTTTTGAAACTTTAGGTTTTTCTTTTCTTTAAATTTAAGTGGAATTACTGAATAGTCAAATTAGTTTACGTTTGTCCCTTCTTGCAATGCTGGTTTGAACAGGTGAGGTTTCTGTAATGTTTTTTTTTTTTCTGGAGAAGGCAGTGAAAAGTCTCATGTTGCACATCTTAACAAAAGATTCTTCAGCAACTGTCCCCAACACACTACAGTTCAGTACTGCATGTGTTAAGGACAACTGAAAATAGTATTTAAATCATCCACAGCGTTTAAACTCTACAACCACCAAAATCTACCACTAAAATCTTAAGAAGATTGACAGGACCCAAGCAGATTTGCATGAATATGCTTCCATTTCTGTAATGATAGCATTAGAAGCCCTCTGCCTTTTATTCATCATCGTTAACCTTATAGTGTTGAAGGTTGTGGAGGGCTGAAGCTTTATGGCAGGTAACAAGTAAATCTAAAGTGGCCTAAAGCAGGAAAGAAAGACTTAAAATAGTCACCCTAAAACAATAACCCAAATATTCATACAAATGTGAACTGCTCTGCGTTATTTATACGTACCAGTGAACGTTTGCATTCAAAAAAAGTGACTTGCAAAGCTCTGCAGTGGCCTTCTTTTAGGCACTGTCTGGGACTCTTCCCATCCTGAAAAAGGAAGATAAAAATATATACATTTGAGGTACTTTACAACAGTAACATAATGGCAATATGCCTATTTCGAAGAATGCTCTCTACAAACTGATACAGTGAGATGTATCCACACAAACGTCATATCTGCAGCACAGACAACTACGCAGCAACACAAACTCTTAAGGCATTCACTTCATGCTAAGAGTTAAGGTGATTTACAAATGTAATCGCATTGCAATTTAAAATGCCTCTTTACCAGATGCATGGGCCTCTGATGAAAACAGACTTTGTTCAGATGCACCTATTGTTTACTAAAACACATAAAACAGAGGATTCATAATTTATTTCTGCTTTGTCAATATGAAGCAAATGTATTGATTGATAATTAGACAAGGTACGTAACACAATACATCAAAGAAATACAAGATAGCCCAATTACTACTGATACAACCCAGGTAACAACACAACAACTGTACTACATACACTGGGTACAGTTAAGCTTGTAGTAACTGGGTATCTGTACTCTCAGTCACCTAACTAGGAGCATGTCAAGCCACAATGCTACGTTTATAGTACACTGATTTACACTGCACAACAGCAGCTTTTGCTTTAATTCCATGTTTTCGTAAAGACAACCTATATACAAGAATCATGGTAAAAGGACAACTTAAATGATCATATAACACTTTGGTTTTCATTAAGTAAAAAGGCACACATTACAAAGTCACAGTGATGATAGCAAGTTGAACAGGGTAGACCAGAGTTCCCTACACCCCCCCCCCCCATAAACTTCAACCAGTCAAGTCTTTAAATGTATGAATTATGCAAACTGTGTGTATGACAATTAATGAACCAAGAGTATCATCACTAACCAACTGCTTGGTAAAGGATGTGATGATAGCAAGTTGAACAGGGTAGACCAGAGTTCCCTACACCCCCCCCCCCCAGTTACAGTCTACAAGTTCAATAACGTAGATCTTTAGACTTTTCTAAATTACAGAAAGAATCCCTCCAAAGAGTCTACAGCCGATCCTAGTGTTTTCTCCTAGTTGGCTGTGCCTGGCACACATATATTAGAACTCACAAAGGGGGAAATTCAAACAAGGTGCTTCAATCATCACTAGTGAGTCCACTCAAAATAGACAAGAAGCAACTCTTCTCACAGGGTCCCCTATACTGATAAGCTCCTTACTCTATCATAGCAAGTGAGCCCAGTTGCAAAGGAACCTCATTTTTTGTGACTTGTACCTGCAATTTATATGCATTATAACCAGATAAGGATGGAGGCTCAGATCAGTAAACAGTTTCATCCTGTGAGACTCAGTTCTTGTGTTAATAACACAGTCTAGTACAATATGCCTGCAGTACTGACACTGTGGCATCAAGCCAGGGAGCAATCATCCACTGCACTTCTACTCTCACTTACCTAAACTCTTCTACCTGTGGTAGCTGCTCCTCCAACACCTGGAGAGAACAATCTGCCCTTTTCTGGGACAGAACCATGTTGTCTGACCTGGAGGTATCAATTTGTACTCCATCCACTTCAGCATCAACACAGAATCACTCCAGTGTAGTATGGGGGAAACTGCCACTTGAAGCAAAAAGGATATCATCTACTGAAAACAAAGATGCATATTTTTAGCCTACCCTTTTGGGGGCACCTGACATCTGGGGCAAGAAAAACTGAGGAAAATGGCGTTGGCTGCATCTTTTATACCCCTGGCGCACTGACGTCAGGGAAAAGGTGACAGCAACCAACGCCGGACCTAGACTTTGGAATTCATGCCGACTGAGGGTAGCCTGCCAGCAGGATAACCCAATGGTAATGACTGCAACAGTGAAACACGAAGAACATGTGCTTGTAACTTAGATTCCAAAAACACAATAGTCACGAACAAACAGCTTTAATGAAGCGTTCGGGTCTACACCCTTCATCCAATAGAGGAACATTTGAAAATCACATGAACAAACCAGCCATTCAGATAAAGACCCAAATTAATTATGCAAATTATTTAAAAGCACATCATACCTAAATTTCTTAAATACTCTATTATACTTATAAAATACATATATAAAAAAATATATACGTATACTTAAATCATCCATATTAAAATAAAATATAAGAAACTTAGATACAAGCTGCAGAAGGGCTAAAGAGAATTTCTTTACCCAAGAGAGAATTTAAAATTGCAGTTTTAACATGTTCAAGAAGATTCTGAGAATGTAACCCAGCAAACATTTTTTGTGACTGACCCAGGAACCGCAGCCATGGAAAAACTGTCAACAGCATCAGAACACTTTAAAGTTTGCTTAAGAACAACAGAGGCTGATACAAAAGAGGCATTTAAACAACTTGTTTTACACCTCCAAAGAGAGTAGGTCGATAGAAAACTTCTCATGTTCTCTAAAGACAGAAGAGCCTGGCACTTTAAAATTCTGAATGTTGAAGTAGCAGCAGAATAAACTTTCTTCCCAAATTTGTCAAAAGCTTCCACATCCTTATCACAGAGGGAATGTTAGTAATCTGTCTATCAGAAGTAGCAAAATCACTGCATGGTCCCCTTCAGGAATAGAAAACAAACATTCATGAGTTTGAGGTACCCTGTCTAACCAATTAAACTTCTTAGGGGCAGGAAGTTGACTATCAGGTGCAAATTGGGAGAAAAACATTTTCTAAAAGCACATAAAATAGTTGCAGATTGAGAAATATTCAACTCTAACAAATCATAATATATTTGCTGAGCAGTAAAATATTGTTATCCCACAGAAAAATGTATTTCATTTTTAGCTCATGGTTCAGAAAAAGAAAGGTCTTCTGTGGGGATTTGTGAAGCAAACTTAAGTTTGCATCTTCAGGTTAAATAGAAAATCCTGAAGCAACCCCCCCCCCCCCCTTAAATTCTGCTCTTCTGAATGAATTTCAGTGTCAGAAAGTGAGGAAACCCTTTTTCTTTTAAGAAGAAATGGGAACAGTAAAAGCTGAAATAACTCCCTAGCACATCCCAGTGAATTTTCCATGTCCATAGAAACAGAAACAGGCGAAGCAACTTTTTTTCTTTTGCTGTGAGGCTCCCTGGAAAAAGACAGACCAAACATCAGGGACACACTGATGTCCAGATAATATACCACTGAACTGCCATCAAATAATGTGATGACTCTCACTATCCTGGGTCAGTAATTAAGGAGCTTCAATCCTCACTAATGACTCCAGTGTGAGACTGTCACTTAAATAGGAACAATATTTCACAATTTTCCCCTAAGAGCACAACAGGAATACACTGTATAGCCTGGGACTGGACTGTATACTTCTGTCCACCCATAATGTAACCCCTTATCACACACCAGAGCAATGTGTCCCACTTTAAAACCTCTGATACACTCGCACTTAAATAAATTAAACCTCACATATCCAAACACTTCTGGAAAAGCCTGACACAGATTTCCAGCTGTGTTCCTTCCCCCAAAATAATACAGTAATGCTGCCACCAATCAGAGTGTCTTCATGCCCTTCTAAAGGGGTATCCAATTATGAAAATTAAACATTAAAACAAATGGTAGCAAATGACCTAAGCAGACAAGCTTTTGGAGTGGTCCTCGGAATTATCAAAGCAAGTATAAGCACTCACAAATTATTAAAGAAAAATACTGATTGACCAACACAATGTAAGTTAATAAAAATATTTAATATTGAGCAAAATGATTAAAAAATCTAAAACAGTAACATCCAATAAACAAACAGAACTCAATTACCAGGAAAATTGAAATCAATACTGTAGGATAGAAATCCAACATTCAGAAAAACTAACTGCTCTAACTGATTAGTTACACTTTCCTATCTGACTAAAGAACACTGTCCCTGATCTAAACTAAATTACTACAACATAGCAAAGGCAGGCTTGCAGTTCGTGGTGAGTCCTTTTGGGTATCCACTGTACAGCACATCTGTGAACAACTTACAACTGTAACGGACTGACATCTATAACTGACAACTGTCTTCAGCAGGGTCTTTTACAGATTAGCCTGTCAACTGTTCCAGTTCTAATTTTCATTTCATATATACCAATCTTTCAGCATCTGACAGTAACACATAGCAACTGTCAACATTCTGGTCACATCATCTGCTGATCAGCTGAATCTGAGACAGTTTGCCTTTAAATCTTTCTTCACAAACATGCACAACTAGAAACAGCACGATTCCCTGGAGATACTCCAGGTGCAATTAACTGTTGGTAGGACACCTATGCAAGTCACTGCCAACTACAGGACCCCCTCCATGAATCAGGACACACACTCTATTTGGATCTACTTGAGTCTATTAAGATACATCCAAACACCATGGTTTTGGGTGACTTTAACTACCCATCCATTGACTAGAGAAATTACTCATGCAGAAACATGTTTGCCCAAAGTTCCTCGACTTCATTAACTCCAATACCCTGGACCAGCTAGTTGACACCCCCACAAAGAGTGCCAGCAACCTAGACCTGGTGCTTACCAATATGGGGGGACCACTGCAGCACCTCCACTGTGAGGTCTTCCCTGGTGAGATCTGACCACAAATCAGTCTCAAAGTTACTATCACACCTGCCTCCCCCCCCCCCCATAGCACAAACTAAACAAAAAAACTTCTCCAAAGCAGATTATAACCTCTTACAGGATGGTATAAATAGCTTCACTGCACCTCCTCCTTCAGCTGGAACTGGCAACTATGCCGAATTCTGCACAAATGCTTTATGCAAACACCTGAACAACTGCAATGAAGTGGCTGTACCTAATAGGATCAAAACAAGCTCCTCATGAAAGAGCAAACCTGCCATAAACAGGCTTTACAATAATAGGAAGAAATTGCTGTCTAAGAGTAAGAGGGAGCAAGCCCCAAACTGGAAACACTCCTCAGCTTAAACAAGCAAATAAGACTCCTTGTGAAGTCCTCCAAAGCTAACTACGAATCCAAATTAGCTTCCTCAACTAAGGACAACCATAAGGCGCCCTTTAGTAACATCCATAACCTAAAAGGAAAGGCTCAGATTTGTGCCAAACTGGTAGTTGATGATATCACACATACCGAGCCTGTGGACATTGTTAACCTGTTAACCAAGAGGTTCTATGAAAACTTCACTCCCCTTTCCCTGCCACACTTACCCCAGAACATTCCTACCACCTGCCCTCTACTCTGCATCTCTAAAGAGCAGGTCGTGAATGCCCTCTCTAAGGCCAAAAACACAGCATCCATGGGACCTGATAACATGCCAGGCTGCATCCTACATGGACTCAAACAAGAACTAGCAATGCCATTTGGTACTCTTTTCAGTCATAGTCTAAGCACTGGCTTCATCCCAGCTGAATGGAAAAAGGCCATCGTTATCCCCTTGCACAAAAGTGGTGCTTCCACTGACCCAGGAACTACAGACCTATTAGCCTGACTAGCCTTATCTGCAAGGCCATGGAGAGAATCATCATGGACTTTATCAACAAAGACACTGGTAACCTCCAAACACCTGACCCTACTCAATTTGGAGTTGCCAAAGTGAGATCATGCCTGTTAAACCTGGTGGACTTCTTCGAGACAGTCACCAAGGCCTTTGATGAGGGGAAATCTGTGTATACAGTCTACCTAGACTTAGCCAAGGCTTTTGACACTATCCCCCATTATGGCATAATTGACAAACTCACCCAGCTATGTATCAAACTGAATATCTTTAGATGGGTTACTGATAGAACCCATATAGTCAAACAGGCGAATCCACCTCCAACATTAGACCTGCAGCCAGTGGGGTTTCCACAGGAATCAGTCCTGGTACCTCTACTGTTTGGAATCTATTTCTCTGAAGTGCAAACTAAAACTAAAGGTCTGTGGCTGACAAAGTTTGCTGATGACTGCAAACTGGGAGCGGTCACTGAATTTCCAAATGATATCAACATCCTACAAGAGGGTCTTACACAAACAAATGAGATTGGTGTCAAAGTCATGGCATTAGACTCAATGCAAAGCATCTATATTATCTTACTGAAGTTTCAGAATATCGAATCTGATATGGTCGACACCATATCATCGAATTCTGAAACATCGAAAGATAAAAAAATGCCTAAAAACATAAATAAATAAAAACTTACTTTTGCAAGCAGGGGGGGCAAGCACCCCTGCACCCCCCACACCCCCCTACTTAAATATACCAACTCCGAGACCGCACTACATTGAACTAAATGTAAATCTCCCCTTACGGAGATTTCCATTTAAACGTTCAATGTTTTTTGCTTTCACTAATCTGGTGCCGACAATATCAGCTTCAATATTGTCGGCCTTCGACAACATGAAGTAGACCCAATGCAAAAAATGTATTATCATCCTTTTGCTAAGAGTGAGGTTCCTGCTAACTACCACATCAACAGCAGCAGCACCATAAGTACACACACAGTGGTGAGACAGCTGGGTACACAGGTTGACAGCAACCTTACTTTTGATCACCATATCTCCACAGTGATAAGAAGGCCATTCTATACTGGTCTTCTCATAAGAAAGGGCATTGCCTCCAGAAAAAAAGAAGTTATAACCTCTCTGTACTCTTCCCTAATCAGGCCAATAAATGAGTACAATGCCCCTTTTGGTATGTACCTTTCCAAGTACCTGCAGCAACTGGAGAGACCACAAAGGTTCCTCACAAGGAAAATTCACGGTCTTCAGCATATGTCCTATGAGGGTCATCTAAAATCACCGTTACTTTATTCTGTTACATACAGACTGCTCATAGACCACCTCTGCCTTGTATATAAGGCAATCTTTGACCCTGCTTTATTGTAAATGTTGTATATCTGTAAGTCAAATGGAACATGGGTTACTCGCTCTAATGGCCTCAACTTGGTATGTGACATTAACAGAACTGGCTGGAGGGACAGATTTGTCTTCCAGAGGTTACCACACCTTTGGAACAGACTCCCACTTCATGTCAAGCAGAGCACCTTATTGACCTCTTCAAACACAATCTGGATGACTGGATGGGTAACTGTAGGTTCACCCCATGGGTTCCACCTATCTCCCTCTTGGACATTGGTGATAGCTGCTAATCATGGAAATAAGGGTAAAACTTGGCTAGGCTTGTAACAGCCCTAGGGTCATTAGCCTAGTAAACTCCTATGATCCTAAAAGGACACTGTTCAAAGTCTTTAAAATATTCTGTACGAATAGATTATAAATCAACATTTATACAATACACAGGTCAATCTGAAATTATATACAAAACTCAGCCCGACATGCTAGCATAAATAACAGTGTCTAATTTCTTCACATTTCTCCCCCTATGACTCAAGCACGGTTTTCAAGTGACCCTTGAAAAACGACGCTTGAGAAAAATGGGTCTGTTTGGGAATAACAACCCACTCCTCTCCTGAGCAATCCATTTGCATTGGCATTATTAAACCTACTGCATCGTTCTTCTTCTGAGGAAACTTGGCTGAGCACAGCCCCCAACACCACAATTTGATGCATCTACTTGCACAACAAGTACTTTACTATATTTTGGACTGGCCAACACAGGGAGTCCTCCCAAAATCTCCTTAAGTTTTTGGAAAGCCTATTCACAATGTGTGATCCATACTACCTGATCCAGTTTATTTTTCCTAGTTGAGTCAGTAAAGGTTGCAGCCAATGCACCACCACTGGGCACAATTTTTCCACAGTACCCCGCTGTCCCTAGAAATGCTCTCACTTGCTTTTTAGTATCAGGAATAGGCCACGCTTGAATGGCTTGCACTTTGACAGGTTCTGGCCTAATCTTAGTACTCCCTACTGTGTCCTAAGTAAGTGACCTGTGCCATACCCACCTGACACTTACTGGGTTTAATGTTTAACTTTGCCATTTTAAACTGGTCTGCAAATGCCTATAGCATAGTCTCTAAAGTAGAGTTTAACCTCTCCATAGGACTATTATTCAGGGGATAGCAGGGGGTGGTCTTTACATGTTTCACCCCACAATGTTTCCTCAAACAAGTCAGCAGGTCTGACATGAAGTTAACACCTTGGTCAGTCAATATCTCCCTCAGAAGATCTACCCTGCTGAAAAATTCTAGCAAAGCATTTGATACCTTCTCTACATCCATATCACCTGCAAAAGGAATATCAGGAACTACATCTAGAAGTGGCAGACTAAGCTCTACCCACTGCCATACTACCTCACCTTCCAGCCATCCCTTAAGAGTCCATGTTTTATACAGCAAGCTTTCCTACTCTGCCCCAGTATCACCTGCACACGGAATATCAGGGACTATAGCTAGAAATGGCAGATAGTATGCTCTAGGCTCTACCAACTGTTGCGCTACTTCACCTTCTAGCCCCCCTCCAACAGGCCGCCTTTTATACAACAAACCTCTGTTCCCGTATACAGACTCCCTTATTCCTTGAGCCTCAGGTGGTTCCTTAGCCATCTCCCTCAAGCTTTGTAATGAGCTTTGTAATGTCGGGTCTGTAAGTTGAGCCTGTCTCAACTTTGCATCTGTGACCCTCCCAAGCTCCCCTTCCGCAGGAAACATAATAACTTCCGACAGCTGTACCTCACTATCAATCAGAGTACTATCACTCACCTCCATCCTTGCAGTCACCATGTTCAAGGGAACATTAGTACCTACCAGCAGCTGTAGCTCACTTTCAGATGCACTGCTACAAGATAGCTCCTTATCTGAAACAGCCACCACACCAATCCCAGCTACAGGTACGAGAACTGTCTGGGTCTCTCCTGGGCTATCAGTCCTACATGCCTGTCTCCAAGCTGGACTGCGTGTCATTGCATGTACACAAGGCACTGCATCATCGCAGTCATTCCCTATCAGGACATCTGCAGGAATATTCTGAAACACAAGCTCCCCTTCCACAGGAAGCCTAGTAACTTGCGTCAGTTGTGCTTCACTGTCAATCTGGGTTCTATCGCTCACATCCGTCCTTGCAGTCTCTGTGTCCAAGGGAGCATCAGTACCTTCCAGCAGCTGTGGCTCACTTTCAGACATACTACTACAAGATAGCTCCTTCTCTGAAAGAGCCACCACACCAATCCCAGCTTCAGGTATGGGATCCGTCTGAGTCTCCCCTGGGCTACCAGACCTACACACCTGCCTGCTTTCTTCCTCTTATACCCTCCCAGCCAAGATGAATCCTAGCCAAAGGTATTTGGAATGGGGTCCCTCCGAAACCGCTGACTGGACTGGACTGTCCAAGCAAGTACTGCTGTTCTCTAACCACTGCAGGCCTCACAATATATCAGAAGCTGTCTCACTCTCTTAGCAGTAACCTGTTTGCCATCTACTAAGATAGGATATAAATTCTGATGATAGATTGGCACCCCTACTGTTTACAAACAACTTACCACTGGCAGTTTATCACCACCACTTGCTGGCTCCCTCACCTTCTGTTTCTCACTTTACCTCGATGGACATTTGACTGCTATGTGACTCCTCTTGTTACACTTGAAACATCTAATCCCTAACTGTGTACTTGGACTAGAAGCTTCCCCTATTACTGGAGTGGTTTAGACTCCCCCCATGGGTTCCCCTATGTCCATGTGCAGCACTGGGTATCCCTTTGTTATGCAATGGTGCTCTGCTTGCTAAGTAGAGATTCCCTTTTCTCCCCAATTCCTCTGCAGAGTTACACACACTGTCTGCTAACCAGATTCTCATGTCATCAAGCAAAGTACTCAGGGCTTGCTCTCTCACCAAGAGGTCTGTCAGTCCCTCAGAAGTGGTGACCTGACACCCACTTGCCCATCTGTGAAAGTAAGTGCTTAAATCAGCAATATAATCACTTACACTTTCATCTGCCTTGCATCTGTGTTCACAAAACTTTTTTTTTCTATAAGCTTCAGGTGTTAGTTTAAAACAATCTAGAAGACAGTTCTTAACTTTAATGTAATTCAATCAATTTACATCAGACAATTCTGACATGGCCTGAACAGCTTTACCACGGAGTAAGGGAGTCAGGAGCCAAACCCAGAGCTCATGGTCATCATACTGTCTTACATACCTTCTCAAATATGTGAATAAAACTATCAAAGTCACCCCCATCCCTGTACTGGGGGAAAAAGCTTACTGATCCTTACAGCTTCTGGGGTCCAGTTATTCCCTTCCCCATTAACTCCATGACCCTCTCGAAGGGTAAGAAGCTCCACTTCATGCCAGCGCTGTCTCTCATTTTCCTCAGCTTCTAAACATTTGGCCTCCAGTTCAAGATGTCTGGCCTCCAGTTATCAGGCTTCCAGGCACAGTCTCTCTGCTGATTCAAGATGTTTGGCCTCCAGTTGTTGGCCTTCCAGGTGCAGTCTCTCTGCTGATTCCAGTTCAAGATGTTTGGCCTCCAGTTACTGGGCTTCCGGGTGCAGTTTCTCTCCAGTCTCCAGTTGTTTGGCTTCCAGCTCATATTGACGCTGCTTTTTCTCAGCCTCCAAGCGCAGTCTCTCTAGCTCCAGACGAATTCTCAGATCCTTTGAAGAAAAGGTGGACTGTTCTGTCCCGGCCAGTTGTACATCACCAGTACCAAACTGGAGAATATCCGAACAGCTAGTCTGAAATGAAGCTGCAACTAAGGCTAAAATCATTGCTTCCTTACTCAGGTTGGTATGCACCAGTCCTCTGGCTTCACAATCCTTGGCCAACTGGTTCTTTGTCAGCTTACTTTAGTCTTCTGCTGACATCTTTGCCTGCTATCCCTGACTAACTAACTAAAAACAAATACAACTGAGGTGAGCTGAGATTATGTATGTTTACTTTGTGGCTGTCAAAAGTGTACACCCTAATGACAACTACCCACAGGCTATTGAAGTCCAATTAAAAATCCCACACTTCTAGCACCAATTAATGTGACATCCAGATAATATCTCACTGACCTGCCAACAAATAATGCGACGTCTCCCACTATCCTTGGTCAGTAACTAAGGAGCTTCAGTTCTCACTATTGGCTAAAATGTGAGACTGTCACTTAAACAGGAGTAATATTTCTCAGTTTCCCCTAACAGCACAACAAGAACACACTCTATAGCCTGGGACTGGACTGTATACTTCTGTCCACCTCTAATGTAACTCTCTATTATACATTTCAGAACAATGTATCCGAGTTTAAGACCTCTGATACACTCGCACTTCAATAAATTAAATCTCACACATCCAAACACTTCTGGGAAAGCCTGACACACATTTCCAGCTGTGTCCCTTCCCCAAAATAATACGGTAATGCTGCCACCAATCAATGTCTCTTTGTGCCGTTCTAAAGAGGTGCCCAATTATGAAAATTAAATATTAAAACAAATAGTAGCAAATGACCTAAGCAGCCATGCTTTCAGAGTGGCCCTGGGAATTATCAAAGCAAGTATAAGCACTCTCAAATCACTAAAGAAAAACACTGATTGGCCAGCCACAATGTAAGTTAATTACAATATTTAATATTGAGCAAAATGACTAAAATGTACAACAGTAATTTTCAATAAACAGAGCTCAATCACCAGGAAAATTGAAATCAATACTATAGGACAGAAATCCAACATTCAGAAAAGCTCTAACTTATCTAATTGATTAGTTATACTTTCCTATCTGACTAAAGAACACTGCCCCTGATCTAAACTAAATTATTACAACAGAGCAAAGGCAGACTTACAGTTCTTAGCGAGCCCTTTTCGGTATCCACTGCACACTACATCTGTGACCAACTCACAATTGTAACTGACTACTGACATCAATAACTGACAACTAACTGTCTTCAGCAGGCTCTTTTATAGACTAGCCTGTCAACTGTTCCAGTTCTAATTTTCATTTCATATTTGAAAAATCAATCAACAGCTGTTTTCTAAAAGTTCCTTCCTGTCTTTCAGCTTCTGACAGTAATGCATAGCAACTGTCAACATTCCGATTACATCATCTGCTGATCAGCTGAATCTGAGACAGTTTGCCTTTAGAATCTTCACAGACATGCGCAGTTAGAAATGTTAAAGGACACTGTTCAAGTCTTTAAAACATTCTGTACAGATTATAAATCAACATGTAAGAACTTATTTACAGTATCATAGCTATGACTGGCATACAATACACAGGTCAATCTGAAATTATATACAAAATTCAGCCAGACATCCTTGCACAAATAAGAGTGTCTAATTTCTTCACACACACAACGGAGGTTCAGGCTCCCTTTCCCTACTATGTGGTATTCACTAGCCTTTTCCTCCAAGATCAGCAAGAGTTGTTCTCCCTTACCCGTGGCTGGCACCTCTACAGCCACAGAGAATGCATCAATCCTTTGGTCAATAGAGGCTGTAAATGTTACACCAGGGGGACCAGGGGATAAAGATGAGTGGTCTGAGGAACCAAGACTGACAACAGCAGTGTCACTCATCAGCAGCTGAGGCTGAACTGGAGCCAGGGTGATACAGAAAGACTCCCTGACTACTTTCTTTTTCTTGCAGAAAAGGGAAAAAAGAACCTTGGAGACAGGTAACTGCTCCATAGATTCCTGCTAGGTAGTTGAGCCTGAATATGTTGGTGAACCTTAAACAGCCAAAAGGTGGTTCCAAGGTAAGAAAACCACTGACAGTCTCCTCCCTCAAGTACAACATCCAGCTCCTAACAGAAAAAAACATGCAAAAACCTGTAGGAAGAAAAGTCGAACAATAAATATTTTACACACTTTTTTTTTCATAGAAGAGTTCACAGATATATCTCCCCAGACAGGAAGTGGCAATTCAAAAACTATAATTTCCTACCAAAAACATCAGCATCTGATAAAACGGATAGCAGTATGGCTTGCTAATAGGACATGGCCTACAAATAGGACATGATAAGTGTCATATAGCAATTGGACAGGTGAAAAAAATGTAGGTTATAGTCAGGGTGCCCCACAGGGCTCTGTCCTAGATCTAAAACACACAAACTAAACCAGTATGGGCCTATCGTTTTCATCTAAGGTATTCTATAGTATGCATGCAGATGATGTAAAAATGGATTAACTCTGTAACAAATAAGGAATGTCTCAAAAGAACTTGGAGCAACTGACCATCTGGGCACAGGAGAATAATATCTGATAAATACATCAAATATACACAGCATGTGACATTTAGGATACCTAGAATAATATTTAATACAGATCACAGCGATTATAACTGTGGATTCATTAAAGGAATTGGGTATATGGGTAGACCTGGCTTTGAGTTTTTCTGATTATATCACCCAACTGGCTAAAGATAGTTATAGTACTACAGGCTATATAAAAAGGACTTATAAATTATACAAAACTGGAAATTATGAAATCTTTGTAAATTTCATATTAAAAAAAAAAAACTAGAGTATGAAACAACAACATGGAAGCATTACAAGAAAACTAGTATGAGTAAATTTTAAAAATAACAGTGGAAATACATCAAGGTCACCCAGTGATGTTAAACTAAGTTATGAAAGATTAAAATATCTGCACTTGATGGTGTCTCACATAGGTATTTAAGAGGAGACCTTATTCAGGCACATACAGCATTTAGAGACAACTACCTCTAGGAAAGCTTGGGGTTATCAAAGAATACTAAAGTATCATCAGACAACCTTTGTAGGAGATTATACAGAAATGAGAAATGTACTAACTGGTCCTCTTAAAGTGTATCTGATGCCCGGAATATCCTTCCAAATTATATTAAAGCAAGCTTTAGTTTATTTTTAAGAACTTAAACACTTAAGGAAATGAATGATTTAGTACACTGGCAGGCTAAAAAAATATTACTGCCCATGCCTGAACTATATTAGCACTTATGCATGCCGAGGAAAGACTCTAAGAGCAGGATGACCAAAGGGACTCTCCTTAACTGGGGCACGCTGACCAATACAGATTCTGAGACAGATTACAGAAGGTGAACCCTGGTCAGCAGTATCCCCTGTGACTAGCTTACTCAAGAGACTAACCTTTGGGATCAGGTTAGTTATCCAAGAGTTCCAGGCAATCATCATCATGGAGATAGGGTGTCAAAAAAATTATGGATCCACACCTGGTGGTGAAAGCCAGTGGAGCAACTCCCCTATTCCAAAATTTTCCATCCAAAGGCAAGGGCTGGTTGGCTTGAACTTTTGTTAGTCAAGGGTGAGTGTATCACCTGAAGGCTGAAGGAAGCTGAGCGTGGGGGGGGGGGGGGGGTTACACTGGATTTATCCGCAGAGTCTCAAAGCGCTTGTCCTTAATGCTCCAATGAATACCCAGGCCAGTAAGAAAGGACCCTTATGAAGGTCTCTTTACGAAGGTTTGCCAACTGTCGCAAAGCTATCTTGCTTAAGTATGGCAACAAGTAATAATGTTAACAGCTGATGCAAGCAACAGAGGTTCAAGTGTCTGCCCTGAGAGAGTGCAGATAATACCCCTATAGGTCTTCTCTGGCAATCTGACAGAAATGGATGTTTACTGTGGTACAACTTATGTACATAAACACAGGACTTCAGCAGCAGTAGACATGATGGACAGCTTAACTATGCGGATAGCAAAAAATGGTGGCCTCCAGGAAAAGCACCAACATATCTGGCATGTACATATTATGAAATGTCCACTGGCACCATGCATGGATACCTTCAGGTCTAGAAGTTTGTCGAAAAAAACAAACACTGGATTCTGACTGATTGAGAAATACAGCCCAACCTGTCAGGGGAAGGTCTTCATAATCAGATTGTTGTATTCAATGTATTCCCACAAAGCAGAATACATTTGTTGCTAGTTCCTGATACAGTGTTTCAAGATTAATCAAAAACAGGACTGTACAGTTGTATGCCAAACCATCACTTAAAACACAGGAACCAACTTACTACTCTGAGCTGCTAAAAAAAAAAAAAATGACCACTTCTTATGCTATCAGTGGCTCAGAGAAGCAGAGTAAATGTATCACACTAAGGTAACTGCAGTATTTGGACAAACTTCCTAGATCAAGCATTGCTTTCTTTCTGAACTTATGCATATGTACATTATTATGAGGACCTAAAACTGAAAAAAAAAAAAGAATAAAGAGAATCATCTGAAGTGCTAGCAAGGAAAGGAAAAGAAGGGAAGAGGTAGGTAATGTAATATGTAGAAAAGATCGGTGGAGTCAGGACCTCATGTCAGGGTTCATGCAGGTTTACGTATACATGCCCTGGTCTGCAAGACATCACATTTTATGTGCAGTATTAACCTATATTTTAATCAGATTTCATTGCTATCTGCAGAGCCTTAAACTCTCTCACTGCTTAACACTTACACATTTCAAATTGCAGAGTTTTTGCCCAACTATAAACAAATGAAATAGTCATTTGCATTTGTTACTCTAATAAGAACTGGTTCACAGCCCCTGGGACTTGCTTTCCGGGTCACCCATTTACTTTTACTGGCTGTATTAATTTGTTAACTAGGCAAACCCTTTGGGTTCAAGCATCTTATTTCAGAAGTGATAAACTTACTTTCACAAGAAATAAGCAACTACTGATGAGTTCAAAAAGGAAGGCAGCAGGAACAGAACTTAGCATTAAAGAAAGTTAAATCCAAATCCAAACAAAGCTGTGTATTTAACATTATTTCACTGGCTTGAAAAAGGTAATATGTAAACTTTGTCTGCAATGTGGCTCTTTCTTCTCATGCATGGAGGTCAAACCTCTTGTGCTGTCAGGCTACAAGGTTTAGCTGGGTCTAAAAAGTCTCGAAAGATATAAATATAAAAAACTCTGCAACCTATATGAGTCTGAAGAAATGACATTATTAAAATAAAAATTTCTGAGGCTTGTGGAAATAGAAAAAATAAGCAGAGAACATTGTTGCTTTCAATTAAGATGCTGTTTTCACTTCAAAGTATCTACACAAGCAAACTCTAACAAATCCATAACCATACATTAATGTCTACCTGCAGGAAGGTCTTCATATATCTATATTCCATGAACAAATGTCAGTATAAAAACATTTTATTTTATATGTGAAGTATTCCCATCAGGAACAGCAGCAGGAAGTAACTGCAGGGGTCAGGCATAAAGCTGCCAGTTAGTTGTTAGAAGCTCCATTTCCAATGCAGAGAACTGCATTTGTTTTTTTTTTTAATGTGGCCTACAGTCTGGCCAGCAGAACATTCAGTGAAGCTCAATGTGTACAGACAGGCAAAAAACTGCCCTCAGGGAGTCCTAACTACACCACAGGTAACCCAGGTTTAGTTAATGAGCCATACAGTGGAAGAGACACAGAGAAACAGGAATGACTGTATAAGATCTGTTCACCTATCCAGAGGAAGGGAGTCAGTGTAAGTCACTCTGCCTGAGGAAGGCCAAGTACTGTCCTGCTATGAAGAGGGACCCAGGAACTTCAGCCTGAAGCAACAGCTGATGGCATGATGGTTGTGTGGAAGCACATACCTGCAGCTGTTCAGTACAATACTACACCTGCTCAATGAAAGTAGGGGAGTTAACAACAGCATCAAAAAAATCTTCCAACCTTCAGAAGGATGACAGCTGCTCTCACTGGTACTCTCCCTTCCTCCTCCAATCATCTTCTGGAGTCAGCAATGGGGAGGAACAAACGGTGAAACAGCAGACAGGCAAGACCTGATGGTGGGGGAGGCAGGGCCGAAAGAATTATATAAAATTCTTATTTCACAGACAGCATAACATGTCTAACCAAGGATTCCCCAAAACCTAGTCCTAACCCTGGCCAGCAGCCACATATCACCACATCCACTCTCCTTTCATCACTCACTTCCTTACTTCTATTAATTTCTCTCCCCCCTGGCTTCCTCTCTAAATACACCATAACTCTGCTTTTCTCTCACTTCGTATTGAAATTCCTGTTTGTATGACACTAAGTTATCTTTAATTTCTCTATAAACTGGCTAAACTTTCTCTATTAAATCATTGTTTAAGAACAGATAAAATTTATGTGACAATGTTTTCATACTATGTCAAATTTGGTATAATTATTTAAACTGTGTTTGTTTTTTGTATTTTTTTTAAAGAGTATAAAATTATTGTTCTTAAAATGCTTTGTAATACTTTGGAGCTTTTCTCCCTGGACCACTGCTGAAACTGGGGTCCCAGCCAGTTGGACTTTCTCAGTAATCAAATGTCACTTGGTTAATTAATAAATACATAACTGTGCAGGTAATCAAAATGTTAATGCTCTACACCGATTCCTCATATGTAAATCCTTACGTGGCTAGACAAAAATTAAAAGGCCTGCATTTGCTACACCAACAACTTCCCTTTACACGCTAAAGATGTATTACATACTAGCAAATGTCACTCCTTGATGAACATTTTACGAGAATTCCCACAATTAAGGTCACTCTCTTGGGCTTGGTGTGTGCCATTTTTGAATATCAAGTGTATTTGGAACACCTACTGCTCCACAAGTGCTCCCATTGAGACAGACTTCCAAACTTTACAAAATGATCCTGTTTTAAATCCAAAAAATGACTTTAAAAAACACAGTCATCCACTGCAATTATCTGCACCCACACTACTTTCTTTCAGAGTATGTGTCAGAAAGTAATGACATGAACGTGTTGAGTGAGAGATATTTTGTTGATTGTTTTATTGGTTTATTCATTAAATAATGGTGATTTTAACATGCTTCATTTTTAGAAATTTTAAATTTGTACACAAGTACTCTATGTATTACACTGGTTACTTTCTGATGAAGTCGACCTGATGAAAGCAACTATTGAAGTTTACTAGGTTAAAAAAGCATCTCTTCATGGTGATTTATCAGCGCACCTCAGTGGGCCTTTTTTTGTTATTTTGTTTATACAGTGTATCCTCAGGGGTTTCTTCATTTTTTTTTTGGTTTTTAATGCGTGGAGAGGCTGGACTTTTGAAAACTTTCCAAAACAGTACAATAATGCTTACACGATCTCCCGCCAAACCAAAATGTAGTGCAAGAAGATCCAGAAAGGAAGGTCAGGTTGGAAGCAGCACTTACTGTACACTCCTTCACAAAGGTGGTCCCAGTACTGCACTAAACAGAAAAATACTTATAGCACTTCTCTTCTACTCTCCAAAATCCTAGAAAATGAAAATCCTAGAAAATGTGTCCGTGCACAACTACTAAAAGTACAGCTATGTAAAATCTTACCATAACAGTAGATGTCCCTCTCTTCACTGTTGCAGCATTGTTTACAATAGGAATCCTCTGCCAAGGGTAGCACAACATCCGGCCAGTAAACCAAACCTTTATGCTGTAATGGGTACACTGAAAGTCACACTTCTGCCCCCCATGCAAAGCGTACAGCATAAAGGTGATGTCCAGACATATCATCATCAGAACTGAAAAGCCCCAGTAGGAACAACAGTCCAAGGACAGTAGCAGGTAACAAGCACATCCAGAAGAAAAAAAAAGGACCAGGGGAAGGAAGGAGGGAGGGAGAGAGAGAGAGCAAATATTGCAACAGTGAAGAGAAGGACATCTACTGTTATGGTAAGATTGTACACACCCATACTATGTCCTTCTACATCCAGATGAAAAAAAGGACCAGGGGAAGGAGGGGAGAGTGAATATTCCAACAGTGAAGAGAAGGACATCTACTGTTAGGGTAAGATTGTACACACCCATACTATGTCCTTCTGTATCACCACTGCAGTATTCTTTACGATAGGGAGAGTGCAATAGTGGAGGAAAACTGGGAGGAGGAAGGGCCAGCAGAATCTTCTAGGAATCCATGGAGAATGACCCTAGGAAAATGAGTTCTGGCCTTTGAAAGCACAACCAACTTATAGTGCTTGGTAAAGGTATGCACTGGAGTCTAGATAGCTGCCTCAAGAACAGAATCAGTACCCAACCCCATGAAAAAAAGCACCACAAGAAGCCACACCCCTAGTAGAATAAGCCTGAACAGAATAAGGAAGGCTCTTCCCATGAAAAGAATAGCAAAAAGAAATGGCTTTAGATATCCAAAAAGAAAGAGTTTGCTTGTAAACAGCCAAACCTAAAGACCTAGGATGAAAAGAAAAAAAAATCTGAGGCATGGAAGAAGGACTGGAAAATCTAAAGGATGACAATGTTGAAGCCAAACTGACTTTAGAGACCACTGGAGATTTCTCACGTGGAGCTTGGCTACAGGGAGCATAGGAATAGTGGAAGCCATGTAACCAAGAGCTCTCAGAAATTCCCTGGCTGCGACTGAAGCCAGAGGAAGAAGGGATTGAAAGAAGGCAACGAGAGTTAGGGCCTTGGGGGAGGCAGAGATGCCAGCATTGGAACACACTGGATCCTGCATCCCAGAAAAACATGATCCTGAGAAGGAGTCAGGAAAGACTTCTTGAAATTTCCAGTAAGCCCCCAAGCTTTGCAAGAGAGAAATGGCAAAGTGAAAATGCCTAAGTAAGATTTCTAGAGAGGAGTTCTGAATAAGCAGGTTATCCAGATAGGGAAATATCTGTATCCCCCTTAACCTGCAGAAAGAACGAGCGTTTGCACTGGAGGCAAAGAAGTTCGGAGGATGGTACATCCGAATGACACAT